>NC_053155.1:50798858-51098858 GCF_016835505.1 Polypterus senegalus | reverse complement strand
TATAAGCTTTAAAATCTTGTCCTGCTTCTGGGTCTGCCTCTATGTCAGTGCTTATCTGCCTACAATGTTATGTCAGTTACTTTCAAATTGTAATGTTTTGAGATTCATTTTAATTTTTTGTGTTTTACTTAGGCCAGAATTACATCACCCATTTCCAAAGGGATTCTCCCATGATGCAATGGTGTGATGCCGTGTTCAATGCAAATTCCAGAAAAAAACCCAATCTAAATCTGTTAAGTAGTTCTCTTGCTCACTAACTAAACTAATGTAAAATACACCCAGAGGCTGGCTCGTGAGTGAGGAGGGTCCTGCCAGCCGCCCCCCTCCACCTTGGCCCCCTGTGTGTCTCTCTTGGATTTGCACAAATAAATCTGCACCGCAAGTGATTTATGATACATGACACAATGAGAAAAGTCACAAAATCAACCAGAATATTCAAGCAAATTATAAAAAAAACAGATCAAAATCTGAAGTAGTTCTCTCGTGAAAAGCGGACAAACATACAGACAGACAGACTTTGGATTTTATATATATAGAGTCGCAGACTAAATAATAAATGTTAACACTGCATTCCCAGGTCTCCAAAACCCTAAAAATGATGTGTTGGAGAATTCTAAAGACCCAGGAGTGACTATAGAAAATTAAAAAATAAATGTGAAATCATGAAACACTGCAAGAAAGGGCATATTGCACTTTCAGTTTTTAACTAATATTCCCAAGACTTACAAATAAGGTTGGCTGGAAACTGATCCTCAATGGGTATACAAGACAAGACTGTTCATTGCCATGCACCAATGCCCCATACCAGTTTACTTTTCACCTATATGCCTTATACTGCTGGAATAAGCTCCATCCCCCTATAACCTTAAATTAAACTAAGCGGGTTTCAGAAGTAGATGGTGGATAAATCAATTTTATAGTTCATGCATTTGGTTCAAGGAGTGCTTTTTCTATACATTTTGTGTTACTGATTATACAGTACATTTCATGCTTGTAATTGACGTTTAGTGAGGGGTTAAACGTAGTCGAGTTACTCATCTGGAATGTATGCATTGCTTTTAGAATCTATTGAATTTTTATTACTAACTTAATTGCTTACAGGCTTTGTTTGGCATTTTTGGAGGATCTTTTGTCTGAAAGCATAAGTTGAAAAGGAAAAACTTTAGGAAACTCAGATGAATGCCAAGGTGGCAAGGAGTTATTGTTTCCAAGGAACCAATAATAAACATTGCTAAAAAGATAATTGGATTTGTTCACTCTTTTATTTTATACCACATTTATTTGATATTATCAAAAAAAAAAAAATAATAGCACTGGAAATAAAAAGATTATATACTGTTTTCTATTTTCTAATATTTCTGTTCTCCACAAAGGATATAACGTATAATTCTCTATAAGAAACTAAGTCAATATATATTTCTACATGTCATCCTTTCTTTTACTTATAACTAACTTCTTATTCACTCCATCATTTTATGACTCAAATATTTTTCTAAGCATCTGAATGCAGTTGTGTCAACATCTGTCAATAATTTAAAGTAGTCTGATCCTACCAGTGTATTACAAAATGATGATGCTGGCTGAATTCTGTTTGGAATGAAAAAGGAGTGCCGAAGGGAGCAAAAGCAAAGACTGAAATTGAAGCATACAACAATCCTTAAAAATTAAATTGGAAGACAAGGCAAAATTAGAAAAGCACTTTGCCAAGGTTATATTCTATTACCTTATTTATGCCAAGTATATCAATATAAAGAGCTGGACTTGAGTAAACTGAAGCTGGAATAAAATTAGAGGAGGAATTATCAATAAACTTAGACATGCTGATGACAGCACTGTGAAAGCAGAAAGTGATGAAGAATTGAAAAGATTTATGAAGAAAATAAAAGAAGAAAGTTCAAATGCTGGCCTAATGCTTAATTTAAAGAAGCTTACACTGAGTTTGTCAGTCTGCAGCCCATTTTATACTGTTTGATTCAGTAGTATGGAAAATGCAGTCATAAAATAAGGACACATCTACTTGGAAGCGGTGCCAAGAGAAACCTTGATAGAATATTGAAATCCAAGATATTTAAACAATAAAATACTTTTGAATATTAAAATTAGAGTACATCTAGTAGCAACATATAACTGGAAAATGGTCAACCAGAAAGCAAAGGGATAGAAATCCATGACTTGTGACCTGTGATGCTGGAGATTACTGATTAGCTTTAGCTCACATCAAAACAAAATGTGTACTGCAACGGTTTTACGTCAAGGAGTGGCTCTTAAATTAGGTACATTTGCCATATCCTTAAAATACAACAAATATGTTGGAGAAATAAAAACCGCATGTACTAATTTTTATTAAGTTGTTGCAGATTTCTACTCTGAATGCCTCATTTTGACTCCCACTGATAGTCGAATGGGTGAATATTTAGAGACTGATGAGGCCCTTGCATTAGGCTGATTTTGTTGGGATCTTTTCTAGTCATGTAAAATGGAGTATTATCTTCCAAAAACAGCCCATTCACAAATCAGTATGCTTCTGCTATGAAAGGATGTGCCATATACGTAATGATATTCAAATATCCAGTAACAGTCAATTCTTTAAGTAATCATATCAAGACTTCCACAACATTACACTGTCACCACCAGTCGATAATTTTGATACCTGCTTGACGGATCCATCAGTTTAACTAAATATGGTCATATCCTTGACATGTCATCCAAATGAATCAGCAGGACTGGGATTACTCATACCAAGCCATTTTGTTTCAGTGCTTCATCATTCTATGTTTGTGCTCTGAATTCTACAACAAAACCACCAACAAGGATGAAACTTTGGTGGGCCACAGATGGTTTGTGGACATGTGTCTTTCACTGTCACTGCTGGACTCTGTTGATAGTCAGCTGATTATTGTCTATTTCCTACTCTCCATTAATTGCATTGCTCTGCATTGTTGTAAGTTATTAATGGTCTTTGTAGTTCAGAGAATTGCCATTGGCTGGACGTTTTGAGGTACTGCTTGATCCACCTGTCCATTCTTACTGCTCCTAATACACCTAGATATTACCTTAAACCTTTCATTTTTCTGCCTAAAGGGGAACTTTATTTAGCTATAAAGTAAATTTTAGCTTGGGTGTTATGATTTGAATACACTTTAACAGAGGGTATGGGCCCCCCTAAATGCTCCAAAAGCCAGACCAGGCCTTCCCAGCATGGCTAGGATAGGCCTACACCCAGGCAATCTGACCTCCTGACTCCATAAAGAGGCTTTGGCCTACTCAGGCCCAAAATGAGAAATTGGTTTTCACAGTTCAACATATCTTTTTAAATTCCAAAAAATATTTCAAAAATACATGTAAATATCCTTCTACGGAAAGGAACCATTAAACCTTTGCTTAGAAAGGAAAAAGCCAGTGAAATATCTTTATTAATATAAGAATGTATTCATAAAATCCCAAAGAGCACAAAAATGGCAAAAATAAGACAAAAAGTTAGTTTGTTGTTGGGACTTTTTCCCCATTTTCTTGGATTTTGCTTCAATTTTTGAGGATTACTTCCCAATATTGCAGAATTTACTGCAAAATGAACATTTTTTTTTAATATAATTTGTGTTATAGTAGATTTTATATTTTATATATTTTATTTTTTATTGTAAATTCAAATGATTTACCTATGTTTCTGTTCATTGCTTGGTGAAATACATCAACTGTTCTTTGTTAAATTCATATGGATTGCAAAGGCCAGTTCTCTCACTAGACTAGTTACTTTAGTAGGTGTAATATTTAAATATTTTAGTATACATTCACGCTTTAAATTTAGGAGATTTATTAGATATTTGTTTCTGCATAATCTCTTATTTGTTCATTGATGTTTTAAGTGTACAGTACCTGAGCTTTGGAACTGTACCTATTATCTATTATTTGACTGATGCCTTTATCCAAGATGACTAACAACTTTTGACATACAACCATTTACGTTTCTTTTATTTTTCCAGTTGGAGCACAGGCAGGGCAAGTGACTTGCTCATGGTCACACACTGACAATGGCAGGATTGGAACCCACAATCTCAGGCTTTGAAGTCCAAAGCTCTAACTACTATGCCACACTCTTGCATGCAGATGAAGGACTATTTTATCTTTAAATTTGACCTTGTGATTTTGATTGGCTGAAAAAGTCTAGAAAACTCCTGACTTTTATACTTTATGTAAGCATAAAAACATAATAACAAAGCATAACTCAATCAAGTGAACACAACAAAGCAAGTTCAACATTATGTTCCAAAGACACTCCATGAACATCTTTGTTTTTCTATCAACCCATTTTCATTTCAATTGTTTACACAATTGTAGTCAGTGCTGCTGTGCAACAGCAATTAAACTGGCTAAGGTCTGTCATTTAGTATGAAAAGATAATGCCTGAAAAATGCTCGCCTTGCCAAAACAAATATACCTTAGAGTCTGCCAATAAAGCAAACGAAAAGTTAATTGAATGGAACGGAAAATCTCACAAAAGCAAACACAAAAAAAAGAAAAGGCTATGACTACATTTTAAAAATAATTAGTACAAAGCTGTTGGCCATGACAGTTTTCTTATCATTTTAAGTGTCCCAACACTTTATCAAAATGAGCATCATGGGCTGTGTCTGTAAAAATTATTTTAGGGCTAGTGGTATGAAATTCCAATTAGTTTGACCATGGGGCAAGTTAAGTATAATGTAAATTCACGTAAAGGTTTACACAACAGAATTTAAAATGTTGCAAACATTTACAGAAGAGCAGAGCAGGAGTTACACTATAAACCATGTGAGTAAAGCTTGAGAATACTTCTGGACTCATTACTGTTCTCAAAATGAAAATGCATAAAAATGAGTAGAAAGGCCAATAAGATTAGGAATTATATAGCATACTGTGTTGAGTGTGCTTGAGAGGCTGCATTCGAAATATGGTGGGCAATTTTAGTCTCCATATTACAAGAAGAACATACTGTATGTGAGCTATGATGAATGACCGAAGCAGTTTAATATTTTTATCTTAAGCGGATTAAGAGGTAACCACATCAGGTGACTGACCTCCAATCTGCTTCAAAAATCTTCATGCTTGTGTTTAATATTTGTTTCCGTTTCAAGCCTTGGCTCCTGTTTGATTATAGCACCATGTGTGGCAGCAGCAATGACCCTTGAAATGTTTTGCTACTAATGTCACTGCTTCAGGTGGCTAAATGTTCAAAGGTTTTGTTTTCAAAGGGAAGCCAAATTTGTGGGCAGAAGAAGAGGACATGCAAACTCATTGAAAAAAGAATTATGTTACTATAGTTAATGATGTCACAAGTAGAAGGCAAGTCCATTTCCCTGCTGTTGTCTTGTCGAAAATTAATTAATTAGGGGAGGATTTTAGAAAGATTGGAAGAGACCCAGGTAAAGAATTTAACCCAAAAATCCACGATCCAGAGACTCTTCAATGAAAAGCCAGGACTTTATAAATAAGAACATATTGGTGTCAATGAAAGTACATGGGAAGACTCAAGATCTTTTTCTTACCATAGCTGGAATTAAATATGAGGACCATTCATATAGAATAAAATTGCAGTCCACCAAAGGTCTACGCTTGAAGAGAGGTTTCATTCATTTTCTATGAGTTTAAAGGTTAACAGTATGTAATTGCATAGGTATCATTAAGTTTTATAAATCATTCAGACTGCATTATCATCACAAGGGAAAAAATCACAAATTTTGCTATTTCAAATCACACAGGTTTATTATCTATTTATTGCTAAGTGTCTCTTACCTTTCAGTTATTAGTTAAACACTGCCCATGGTGTATTACTGTCATGTTTCAGCCAGCATGTCTCCCCGGGCTGGGATTCAAAGGTGTGTTTCTTGTTTGTTTTGTGTTATTTGATGTCATTTATTTGTATTAATGTTTACTATGTACAGTGCATTTTTCTTTGTGTTCATTTATAAGTGAATGTGGCCTTGTGTTTTGTGTGTGGCTTCACAAGGGACAGGGCCACCTGCCTGTCACTGCCAGGAACAGGCCCTCCTTCCTATTTAAGGGAGCGTTTCCCCTAGTTCCTGGTGGTTCTTTCAATGCATTGGCAGGGGAGAGTGTTTTTGGTGAGTTTATATGCTATGAGAAACAAGATGGTGCCGACTGGTGTGGCTGGCCGTCTGCTCGTCTCGCTAATCTATGTTTTAACTTTGTTTTTATGTTTTAGTTTATCACAACGACCACCGTCCTATGATCGTGATTCTTTACTTAACATATTTTCTGACTTGCTTTCCTCTCAGTTTTCATCTCCTGATGGGATATTATGTGAACCTCCACATTTGTTTTATTCATTTCCTGACTTCTTCACCTGGACACCGGTGTTCACCTATATCAATGAGTTGAATGCCCCTCGGAGACGCAAACGCATCCGCCGCCTTCATGGAAAGAGAGCCGGAATTGCTCTTAAACAACGCCAACTCAAGTCCCAGAACTTGGACTCCCGATGCTTGCAAGTCGTCTATGACCCATCTTCTCCTGCACAGGACTCCATCCCTTGTTCATGGGCACTGGACACCGGATTTAAGTTCTCCATTTCAAGGCTGCATCACTCCTCTTTGGTGTGCTCTCGGGCAGTAAACACTGATAATCTTCGCACGCTCACCCATGTTCATCTCGCAGCGAGCTCTTCCACATATATCAAGGCTGCTCTCTTGAATGTGAGATCAGTGTCTAAAAAAACTTTTATTCTGGAAGACTTTATTACCTCAAATAATCTGGATTTCATCACTGAGACCTGGATTTTAAATGGTGACTCTTCATGTTTTACTGACTTGGTACCATCAGGTTATTCATTTTTAAACTCTCCTCGTCTGACTCGTCGTGGTGGGGGCATTGCCACTGCTTTAAAAGTATGTTCTTATGTCAGAGCCTTACAAAGGGTCCATTTAGCATCTTTGAAATGCAACTTTTCGAAGTGTGCAGCTCCCCTTCTTTGTTGTTTGCCGTGGTTTAGAGACCTCCTGTAATTAATGACACTTTCATTTCTGAATTCTCTGATCTCTTGGCTGATATCAGCCTCTCCTATGACAAAGTATTTATTGTTGGTGATTTTAACATTCACATTTGTTGTCAATCGAAACCTTTGGTTAATGATTTTTTATCACTATTGGAATCATTTGATTTTATCCAGCATATTGATACACCAACTCACTCTCTCGGTCACACCCTTAATCTCGTTCTTACTCATGATATTTCAATTAATAATATTGATTTATGCGATGTTTCTTTCACTGATCACTATTCTATAATGATGGATATGAATATTACTGTTGATGTTCCGACTAATAGCTGTCCCCCACGCTGCTTGCGCTTTTTAAATTCTTCTATTGTATCCAATTTTAAAACCATTTTCTCTAGTCTTGATGTGCATGTCCAAAATAATGATATCGATGAATCTGTCTTAAAATTTAATTCTTCTTGTGAAACGGTTTTAGACTCAATTGCTCCGCTCAAGATACGCAGTAATAAGGGAAGACCTGCACCCTGGCTAAATGAAACTACGCGATCGCTGCGCCGCACCTGTCAAACTGCGGAATGGCATTGGAAAAAAGCTGGATTGATTGTTTCTAAACAGATTTTTAGGACTTCTCTTTTCAACTTCCAGGCTGCAGTTAAGAAAACTAAACAAGATTTCTTTGCTTATTTAGTACCTCGTCATTCTAAGAATCTTAGGGTCTTATTTAATTCAATTAATGCGGCCATTCACCCTAATTCTGTGATGGGATTAAATAGCACTGCTCATTCATGTGAGCAGTTTCTATCATTCTTTTTCAGCAAAATTGATACTATCTGCTGTGGCATTGTTCAAACTGGCTATGATCTTCCTACTGATAAGCATGGCATTGTCTTAGAATCCTTTGATCTTGTCTCACTTTCACAGTTAAAAAGAACTATTGACACCCTTAATCCAGCTCCCAGCCCTCTCGATATAGTACCACCATGCCTCTTAGTGGAAGCCTTTGATGGTTTGGGCCCATCCTTACTAGCCATTATCAATGATTCTATAAGTGCAGAGGTTGTGCCCTCATTTTTTAAACATGCTGCTGTCCGTCTCCGTCGAAAAAAGGCAGAATTAGATCCTAGAGTTTTAGCGAATTTTCACCCAATGTCCCAACTGCCATTTCTGGCTAAAATTCTAGAAAGAATTATATATAATCAATTGGTCGATCACCTTAACTCCAATAATTTATTTGAGATCTACTACAATCTGGGTTTAGGCATTATCATGGTGTTGAAATGGCCCTCCAGAAAGTATTCAATGACTTCTCCTCCTTGACCTGTCCGCTGCCTTTGACACTATTGACCATGAGATATTGCTGATGTGGCTTGAACATCTTGTTGGGCTTAAAGGGGCTGCTCTTAACTGGTTCATGTCATATTTAACTGGTAGACACTTTTCAGTCACTTTAAATTCCTCTTTTACGTCTCCTGCTCCTCTTAAATATGGTGTTCCTCAGGGGTCCATTTTGGGTCCTATTTTATTCTCTGTATACCTTCATCCTATTGGAGCTATTTTTAGGAAAGTTAACATTTTTTTTCACTGCTATGCTGATGATACACAAGTTTATATTCCTGTCTGCAACTCTGCAATAACTCAACTCCACAGCTGGCTTTCTGAACTAAGATCCTGGATGTCTAATAATTTTTTTGATCTGAATCAAAATAAAATGGAGGTGCTTATAGTGGGTCCATCAGCTAAAGCCCAAATTGGTCTTGGACTTCTCAGATCTTTCTCTGTCTTTTGCAAACCTCAAGTCTGCAATCTAGGTGTTTTCTTTGACAGTAACCTTTCTTTTGAGAAGCAATTAAATTCTGTAATCAAGAGTTGCTTTTTCCAGCTTCATCTATTAGGTAAGATCAAGCCTTTTTTATCTTCTCGGGATCTTGAGAAAGCTACTCATGCTTTATTTTTTCTCACCTTGATTACTGCATCTCGTTGAATTCTGATTAGCAAATCCCTGATAAGCAGGTTACAGTTCGTCCAGAATGCTGCCGCAAGAAATTATGACTCTGTTTCTCCTGTTTTAGCTTCTTTACACTGGCTGCCCGTCAGTTCCGAATTGATTTTAAAATCTTATTGCTAGTTTTTAAATCTTTACATTGGCTTGCTCCTGCCTATTTATCCGAATTGTTTGTTTTACACCAGCCATCCAGAGTGCTTAGATCTTCTGGTCAGTTGTCTGTTGTCTGTTGTTGTACCTCGTACCAAATGTAAAACCAAGGGGGACAGGCCTTTTGCAGCTGCTGCTCCTCGCCTGTGGAACTCTTTACCTCATTACATAAAGGAGTCGTCTACAATTGAACTGTTCAATACAAGATTAAAGACTCATTTCTATTCACTTGCATTCCATGATCTTCAGTAATACTGATGGTTTCCTCATTGTGATTATATAACATTACTTCTATTTATTATTTATTTTATTTATGTTCATATATTTTATTGTTATTTATGTTGTTTGTTTGTTTTCTTTTATTCTATTATTGTAAAGCACTTTGGCCACAGCATTCCTATGTTGTTTTAAATGTGCTATATAAATAAATTGACATTGACATATTGCTTTGCTTTGTGTTATCTGTGCTCTGTTTTTGATACTGTGCTTATTGATATATTTGAACCTCTTCTCTGTTATTGACCGTGATTTTTGGATTCGGGATTGGGACTTTGTTTACTGTGTATCACATTCCTGTTCAGGCATTTCCTTGTTCTCTTCAGAGCTTTGGAGCTTGCACAGCCTTTTGTGAAAATGAACATTTTATTTTTATCAAGATTCATGATTCTTTTTGTTTCTAATCGGGGTATTTTGACAGTGATTCTCCCATCTAGTGCGCAGCCAAGAATTGCTTTTGGTAGCTGTGCTTTCGAGACTTCTGCATCCCAAATCATTGTCTGGTTTTGGTTTGTTGCATTTATAAGTAAATGCAGCATACGAAGCACCACTGTTCAAACAATGTCATGGCATTACTAATCTGATCTGATCTCCTAACTCCACAAGGAGGCTTTGGCCTACTCAGGCCAGAAATGAGTAACTCTCTTTCACAGTTCAAAATATATCTTATCTTTATTATATATATATATAAAAAAGAAGCGATTTCTTCAAGTCCCTTAAGTCTTTGGCCATGAAATATTTTCAAGTCACACCCTCCTCTCAACCATATTCAGCCATACACAAGGTACTGTCACCTCTCATTCGTGTGAATGCTTTAGTCAGACACTCTCTTAGCTCTTATAAATTCTAACGTTTTCTTTACTTTACGTTCCCAATTAAAGAAGACATATTATGTCCAAATCTTACTGAAGAATTTCATCACAAAGGGTTATCAACAGAAAAAATGAGTACACGGGCAATCCTAGCTCCGAGGAACGATGGAGTCAAATAAATTAATGCCAAAAATATCAATTGGTTACATGGTAAATTGGTTAAATGTGTGTCAATAGACTATGCTGAAATGGTGGTGATCGTGTGGAACATGAAAACATACAAGAATATCTACAACTGTTAACACCGTCCGGTCTTCCATCGCAAAAATTACTGCAGAAAGAAGGATGTATCCAAGTTAATGTTGTAAATCTTCCACGGATAACATTAGACAACAAAGGAGATCTTGATATGCCATTCGTATCAAAATATTAACAGTTTCCTGTTAGAATAGCTTTTGAAAAGATAATTAACAAATCTCAGAGCCAAACATTCGAAAAAGTTGTTTTATTTAATAGAGAGAAAACAATTCTATTATGCATATGTAACAATTCCCATGGAAATAAAAATCTATATAAATTGTACATCCGCATCCTCATACATGAGCGGCAGAACCACAAAGAGGCTAGCGTGTAGCGCAGGCCTGGGGGTTAGCAAGCGAAGCGAGCAGGGGCCCCCTAGTTTTCTTAAAATATATATTAAAATGTATGTATATATCCTTCTAGGGAAAGGGTATAAAACCTGTCCAGTAAGGAAAAAGCAAGCAAAGTATCTTTTTAAAAGAACTTTACATTATTATAGTATGAATCAATAAGAAGAACAATATGACACATTTTACAGAATTGTGAAGAGCTGATATTTTGTTTGTGTTGTGATTAGTAACAAGAGAAACAGCAAGTTTAGATTCACATAGAGTTTCTCAAAATTGATAGTAAAATTTATTTTGCAGGAAACTTCATCATTGCAAAATATGAATCTCACTAAATATTTTAAAGTTATTTTTGGGTAGAAAACAAGGAAAATATTGCATTGTCTAACCTCATTTACATGTACTTTTTTATCTGTGTTCTTTTCTTCTGCTGCCTAATACATGAAATATGTACCACACCTGTAAAATCAGCTCTCTTGATGCCTCTTGTTGACATCATTGTGAAGAAGTGCAGTATGTTTTTTTAAAAAAGATATAGTTTTAATACATTTAGAAGATCACTAGAACGGATTGCACAGAACTATATTCAATGACTGTAGCTGGGCTATTGGTCTAGTATTGAACTGCCGTAGCGTTCGGTCCAATAAAACAGACAGACCACAGCCGTGAAGTATTTAATCTTGCCAGTTATATTGCAATGGATTTAAAAGTTCAATAGAACTGAAGGGGCACGACTACTCAATGAATGTAACAAGATCACTGAATGGTTTTGACTTCCTCCATTTAGTTCTTAAGTGTTACAGACTGCACAGAACTGTGATGAGGTGAACTTTACCAGTTATGAAATAATAAAATAGACAGAGCACAACTGTTCAGTGAGTGTCTTAAAGGCTTAAACCTGCTGCATTTAAAAGTTTAATGCAACAGTTGGCATACACCTTTAAAGTATTTTACTTTGTTGGTTGTGGTGTGATGCAGTTAGAAGTTTATTACAACAGACATTATAAAGTTTGTAGAACAGAATTTCTTGTGATGTACTGTATTTAAGGGATCAATAGCACAGATTTAATGTAACATTAAATATTTACAAATAGGAATTTGTTTTTCATGTTTTTGTTATTTTTAATGTTAGAAAGGTGATGTCAGCAGCCTTGATTTTGTCTTAGCCTTTTGCTTAGACACCACCATTTTGCAGCAGATACATGAGTGTTGCCATGCTGTTCATAGAGGCAACTCATATTACTTGTCATGTAATTTATGACCTGTGATGTAAAAGATAAATTCCACCTTAATAAAAGTACAAGTATCTGTGTGTCTGTCCCTTTGCTATGTCTTAGTCATTCCAACAGAAGGCACATTATAAACATTAACAATGCTTTTATGAATTCCTTACCAAATGGCATATAACAGAGACATACAAAATGCATTACATTTGTTATTCCAACAGACGGTGCATCACAAACGGGTAGTAATGTGTTTTATTAGTACAAATGTTTGTGATGTGCCATCTGTTGGAATGACAAATGCAATGCACTTTATTGCTATGGGCATTAAAAATACTTTCCAATAGATGCTGCACTGCAGACATTAATGATTAAATCTACATTGATTACTTAGATTTCAACCCAGCTGGATAGCAAAACTTGCTTGATTAATGAAAAAAAAACTTTAAATACATTGTTATGCCTTCTGCTTGCCTTTTTTTTTACTGTTTTTCTTTGGTTTTGCATATTGGGATTTGGCAATTGAATTAAAAAGGTAATTATGATATTCTGACCTTGTCATCTGCTAGTTTTGTTATTTTTACCTTCAACTATTAGTAAAGTTGTGCCAAGCAAATCTTTAATTACTTATTAATTATTTAATGAACAGACCATGTACTGTTCATGAAGTGTTATATGGTACCCAGCTAGCTTTGATCAGCTACATTTACATTTTAGGTGCAACAGATGGTACAGTTAAGCAAGGAATTGTACTTTGTTGGTTGTGGTGTGATGTATTTAGAAGATCAATCCTACGCCTGACTGACAGCTGTTCAATGAATGTCACATTATCTCTGGCAAGTTTTAAAATGGTTCATTTAGAAATTCATTGCAACAGATGGCATATACCACTGTAACCTGTTGTTTGTTGCAGTTTTAAGATTAACGCATGAAGAAGGGAAATAAAAAAACATGGCTTACAACTGTTCAGTAACTGTTAAAAATTGACTGTTTGTTGTTGTTATGTTACATTTAGTGGTTCACTACAAAAGATTGTGCAAGATGAAGCACATTTTCTTATTTTGGGTTGTAACAAGACTAAAAATAAAAATAAAGTTGGCAAAACACAAAAATGGCAGTGAGCAATCACAAAGGACTGATACTAGTCTTTTTATATCTGAAATAAATGAAAAATGGAAGTTTTATACCAAGGTGGCAAGAAATAGGGTGAGGTCATCCAGATGGGACAGAAGTGATGACATTTGTCTGAAGGACAATTATTCAGTCATCTGTAGTTCTGTGAGAAATAGAAAGAGAGAAGGCCTTAGTACTTTTTAACGTCCCCTTTTTCTGTTTCCATGCCCTGAATTGAACCCTAAGGCTGTCCCTAATCGTACGTGTGTGACACGGTCTATAGGCCACAAACGCTGTGTTCATAATTAGTCCAGAGCATGAATCGAGATAATTTGCTGTCAAAAGGATAATTTGTACAAGTAAAGTATCTTGTCCTTGCTCAATCCAACATCCAGCTGTTAATTTCTTAAGGTTCAGAAAAAAAATTCTTGGTTTGCCCTGCCACTTGTTTTTATAAATAAATACAAATATTTATAAATTTTATAAATATACAAGATCACAATGCATTATGTAATTGCTCTACTCAAGCAATCATTAAGGATTTAAGCTTAAAGTAGAATGAAATATTGAGGAAACATATACAGTAATATCAAATACATTTAAAACACAATGAATATGAAACAATGCTCACATGGTGATGCCATTTTCTGCATTGCTGCTTTGCTGTTGTATAAAACTGAGTTAGAATCTCTGACTGATTTTTCTGCGAATAATCAAACTTGTAAATTGACGAAAGCGGAAATTAAATGTTCATGTACATTTTTGTAATAGCTGCAAATAGTCTAAATCTGAAGAATATGACCTGTAAATAGGCTCCAGTTCTTGTCCTAATGATGAATAAACCAACACCAATCTTGATATTCAGCTTGTGGTTACTATATGCTTTTCTGTAACATTCATATAGTTAAACACTTTAGGGTAGATGGTGACACCATTTTCATTATAAATAAATATGCTCTTCAGAAGACTGGTATTTCATTTTGAATTGGCCCCTGGCATGCACAAAGTTGTGGAATGACACTGTAATGGAGGATGCAGGCTCAGAAAATGGATGGGTGTCAAGGTAAATAAAGGTAAGAATTATAAGTTATTTTGCATTTTTCCATTATTTTATTCTTTTTTAATAGTGTGGCAGATAAAATACAGCCCTACCAATATTGGAATTTAAATATGGGTTTTATCACAAATACTACTGCAGATGTTTGTTTCTTGTGGAATTACACAATTAAGTCTTTTATTTTTGGATAAAAGTCCTAAAAGGAATTGCTAAGACAACATTGTAAATGTACTGTTGCTTTATTATGCAAATCAGTGTGTGCTGACGTGGACAAAATAGGAAACACACAGTCCTCATAGGGGCACAAGTACAATATACTGCTTTTTTATGGAGGGAGATTATGGGCTTCTAGAGACTAAGCTGCTGGGCTAACTCCCAAGGAAGTGACCTAAAAACAAAAGTGCAAATATCAATCTATCCATCCCTCTGTTTTCAAACCTGCTTAGCAAAAGTATATGTTCCTGGGTACCAAAATTATGACCAAGCACTTTTTACAGCAGGGGTGTTCAGGGTTCATCCTGGAGAGCTGCCATGGCTACAGGTTTTTCGTCTTGCTACCTTTTTCCTCAGTGAAACATTTCTGTTGTTAATTGACTTCTTTTCCCTTCATTTTAATTGCCATGCTTTTTAAGACTTGGTCCTCTTAATTGATTAATTTTTTCTTAAATGGCAGCCAGACTAAAATGAGATGTGAAGTGAGCCAACAGAAGACCAGCTAAATTAGGGGGTCTCAAACTCCTCACCTTCACACAAACACGCCTACACTCCCTTACACTGAGCTAATTTAGAGTTACCAACTAAAACAGATTATACAGAGAAATCCTCATTTTATGTAAATACATGAAGAATGTGCAACACCACACTTACCAGGCCCAGGATTTGAACCAATTCAAAGGTCAGTCGCAGAGAGGTATAAAGCAAAAGGAAAAATACTGCACAGCCATACTGTTGCAAATATGGAAACCAAAGAAACATTTGCTTCCTCTGTAGAATATCCACTATTATATGTGTACTACACACATTTTAGTGAGATCTGCAGAGACTTTCACTGTAATGGACTGGTGCCCTGCCCAGGGGATTGTTCCTGCCTTACACACTATGCTTGATGAGATTGGCTCATAATACCCTGTGACTTTTCTCAGGATTAGGTGGGCTTAAAAAATGCTATTGTATAATATGTTTTTCTTGATATTACTCCTCACAATGGCGTTTATTTTATTACATGAAAACAAAACTTAAATAGAAGTTGAAGTTTACAGTGAAATAATACAATTATTCTGCCAAAGGGTGAAAACAGACAGTCAAGGAAAACAGGGTAGACCAAAACATGAAATGTTGACAAATAACAAAGTGGGGGCTGATATCAAACACAACAAACAAATATGAATGTAATCCAAAATAAGGTTCAAAAATCAAAGACAAAAGCACTTGCAAAACATGTTTAGAAATTATTCACAAATTTGGACAACGAAGGATGTGTGACAACAGTTTAAACATTATTGCACTGGGGACATCATGCAGTGCAACTTTTGATACAACACCTCTTAATAATGGTGAGCCGCCTTTAGCAACCATTAACCAAAATGCCACTGCCCAATGAAAGCAAGATAGTATTGAGGTATTTTCAAAATATAATGATGAAAAATAGGAAGCCTTAAAAAATAAAAGTAAATTTAAATTCTCCACACTTCCAAATCATAATAAAAACAATAAAGTGTCTAGAACTTTCTGTTTTGGTCTTCTTTTATGTTCCATTAATGGAAGAGAAGAAGTCAGGGGTGGAGTGTAGGTGATGTTCTTGGTTGTTGGGCGGGTACAACCTTGCAAAGAACTGGAAATTGTTAAATGTAGTGTCACACTCTCTCCCGCCTCATTATGTACTGTAAAAATGATTGTTATTATGACTTTAATAAATGTTCAAGTTTAGCAGAAGAAGACAAAACATGGCCCCCATTCTCCCAGCTTTAGTCCATGTGATACCATTAACAGACTGTTGAGTTTGATTGCCTTCTTTTTGGTTTTGGACACCGTCTTTTTTAAAATGACAATATGGTCCCATAGTCTCTTGGTTAGTATATGGGCTCTCAACTTGGGACCATATACTGTCTGTATTGGCGGGCTAGTTATTCACTTTTATTTTATATTTTATTTAAACAGTCTGCACAGGGCATTCAATTAGAATGCAAAAAATATATTTTTATTAAAATTTCAAAAAAACAAAAATGCATTAAACAACAAAGTGTGTATATGCAGCAACATGAATATACTGTATCCAACAGCAGTTCTTTCTGACAGTGAGTCAGAAGCCAACAAGCTGTCAAGATGCCCAGCACTTCACCCTTTAGAGTGGTACACCATCATTTTGGCTGATCTTTTTAACACTGTCTTTTATCAACTTGGTGATATTCCATAATTTTCTCTTAATATCTCCAATGTAAGCATTAGGCACATCTAGCCCATGTTAGTTCATCTGTTTTTTTAGCATTGTGATGGAATCTTGTCTGAGAACCTCCAAGTATCTCTCACTCTAATGCCTAAACATATTACTTCCTGGGCATCCTGAATTATAATAATGTTTACTGCCACAGACAATGCACTTCTTCTTGTACTGCCATGTAGATTTACATGACTATTCCCATGGCTCTCTGTTTCAGCCACAATTATGCCAACTTCCCCCTGAAAACCCCATTACATCAGAAATGCCTGAGATTGGCTGAACAAATTGACATCTCTCTATTACAATAAAAAAATCCTGAGACAAGATGAGACTTTTTAGCCTGGGATGAGATGTGACTTTTTCAGAGAGATACATTCATATCCCGTGAGACAAGACTTTGTGCCAAGAGATTTAACCACACCCGGGGCAGGAAATAAAAGACAAAGAGTAAATGACAAAGTAGAACGTTGTAAACAATTCAAAAACGTTGGCACGATACACATGCAGAGCAGGTTAGAGATACTGAAATTACTTAAATTCGAAAGTCTCAAAAAATGATAGTAAAGATCGCATTAGCGTAATTAAACAGAAATTATTACTCGGTGAAATAAAGGAACAGCGAAAAGAGACCAAATGTATTGTCCGGATTTAAATTTTAAGTCGGAAACTTGTAGATTGTCTAATTCGTGTTGCCATCAGGGAAAAGCAGTGTTTCTTCCGTATGAACAGGCGTATCCACGAGAATTAAAAGATTTGTTGTTTGGTGAAAGTGAAATCCACATAGCGCTGGCCAGGGGGGTTGCCGAGTGAAGTGAGCAGGGGGCAAAGCCCCTTAGTTTTAAAAAGAAAGAAATGTATGACATCTAAACACATAGATTTGCTGTTGCCCTCCAGAAACTATGAACTCCACCCATGGTATGTTCTTCTTGTATTTATTTATTAAATTAGATCATTATTTTTAAACAATGCTTTAAATAGATCATGTATTCATGGTTTAGTTCATTTTTCTATTTTTAAACTTTAAGTGCTTGCTTGAAGGTTAAGCTAATTTTTCAAGGCCATACAATTAACCAGTGGTGGTCAATGAACCTGGAACTCCATATACCTGTATATTTTTATTTGTACATGAATTGAACAATGGATATACTCTTTATATATGACTTAATATAATCAGCCTGTCTGCTGCGTGACTAATGCCAAGCTCATTAATTCTAGCCACATTTAAAAACATGTTTACAAATCAATTAGTTGTATAGAGTTATTTTTTGCTGCAATTTTTAGTGTAATGATAACTATTGTAATAATTAAAGAGAACATGCAACAGAAGTTGAAAACACAGCAATCCCAATAGCAAAACTCTAGAGATGAATAATAAAAAGAATATGCTAAACAGAATGTTTGAAATGAAAAGTACGGGAAACTGTAAAAGTAATAATGAAGAATGAAATATAATACAGATAATTTAGTTAGCACTGGTCTCCCTGAGGAAATTCTTCATAAGCCTGCTCCTCCCAACATAAAAACAAAGCACTGTAATATATTGCATAAATATTCTTGTACTAGCAATTCCAAGAGAAAGTGTTTCAATTGTCTTTCTCAAAGCAGCAAAGACATATTTTTTTATATTTTGAATTATAATGATGACTGTAGTGGTGAATCCATTCCAATCATCTAATTTGTAATAATAGTAAATTCGCCTTACAAGCAGACAATAGCTCTAAGGTGAAAACTCTACAACTAGGCAAATTTATGCAAAACCAATAATGTTTGTAGCAGTAATGTACATGATAGGTACAGAGAGCTCACTTCAGGCGAATGTGTTTTTATATACTATATATGGCACATCTCTAGTCCTAGCATAAATTAAAGTGAGTTAGAACTTCGCCGTCCAAGGAGATTTAAAAAGCACATTTCTTTGACATACTGCATTGGAGTTCCAATGGTTTAAACTGAAGATGTTATAAACTTACAATAGATCAAAAATCTATATCTATATCTATATCTATATATATATATATATATATATATAAAAGTCAGTGTGTGTGTGTGTGTATGTATGTATGTTCCAGCATCACTTCCGAATGGCTGCAACAATTTTCATGACACTTGGTGCACATGTTTCTCATTGGTCAACTAAAAATACAGTAGGGTGAACTCAACCCTAACCCACCCCTTCTGGGTAGGATGGGAGGTGATCTTGCGGTCTTGTATGTATGTTATCATCCAGTTGACACTCGGAACGACCACCAGAGGGTGATTTTCTTTATGTCTGAGCACCACCGCGCCCCTGTTGCTTTTGCAGTTAAATACAGTTGGCCAGTTCTGAGCGTTAACTGGATGAAAACATACATACAAGACAAGACAAGCACATTAGTGAGTCTTCATTGTTTGTTAATTTATTTTTATTTTAAAAGTTGTGCTTTTTTTTAAATTATATTTTTCTCAAACAATAAAAAAAAAAAAATTATTTTCCTCCCAGGCAATGCCAGGAATTTCAGCTAGTAAATGTAGAAAATAGAAATGAAAATCCAAGGTACTTTATTTGACAAACGTACACTTTTCTTACGAAACACATACAGTTAACATAATTATATTTGACATATTAGTTAGTTATTAGGTTTGCATACAATGTAGAGCGGATTCAGAAAGTATTCAGACCCCTTCACTTTTTCACATTTTGTTATGTTTCGGCCATTTGTTAAAATTATTTAAATTCATTTTTTCCAACACTCAATAACCCAGAATAGCAAAGTGAAAACAGGGTTTTAGAATGTTTTGCAAATTTGTTTAAAAGAAAAAACTGAAATAGCACATTGATAAAAGTATTCTGAAAATTTAGTTTGACTCTTCATCACTGAGATATTTCTACACCTTGTTTGGTGTCCACCTGCGTTCAATTCAATTGATTTGACATGATTAGACATGATTGGGAAAGACACAAACATATCCATAGGAGGTCCCATAGCTCACAAAGTTTTAGAGTAAAAACCCAGCCATGTGGTTGAAAGAATTGCCTGCAAAGCTTAGAGACAGGATTGTGACAATGCACTGATCTGGGGAAGGCTGCAAAAGGTTCTGCAGCACTGAAAACTCCCAAGAGCACAGATGCCTTCATAATTCTTAAATGAAAACAGTTTGGAACAACCACTATTCTCTGTAAAGCTGGCCACCTGATCAAAACAGACCAATTATGGGAGAAATGCTATGGTAAGAGACGTGACCAAGAACCCATTGGTCAATCTGTCTGGTCACTTGGGCTGAGCTCCAGAGAACCTGTGTGGTGATAGAAGAAACTTCCAGAAGGACAACAATCACTGCAGTATTCCACCGATCTGGGCTTTATGACAGAGTGACCAGACAGAGGCCCCTGCTCAGTTACAGACACATGGAAGCCCACTTAAATGACTCTCAGACATTAAGAAACAAAATTCTGTGGTCTAATGAAACCAAGATTAGCATCATGTCTGGAGGAAACCAGGCACTGATCATCCCCTGTGAAATAACATTCCAGTGATGAAGCATAGTACTGGTAGCACCATGCTGTGGGGTTGTTTTTTAAGCTTCAGTGACTGGGAGACTTGACAGGGTGAGAGAAAACTGAATGGAATGGTCCTCTGGGCCTCAGACTGAGAAAATAGTTAACCATCCAATGGGAAAATGACTTTAAGCACAAAGCACAGACAACACAGAACTGGCTTAGGGACAACTGTGGGAATATCTTTGAAATGCTCTGCCTAAGCCAGACATGATTCAAATTAAACATGTCTAGGGAGGCCTGAAAATAGCTGTCCACTGATGATCTTTATTCAACCTGAGAGAGCTTAAAAGGACATGCAGGGGAGAATGGCAGAAAATCCTCAAATCTAGGTGTGTTAAGCTTGCCAGATCGTACCCAAGAAGACCCAGACTATAATCAGTACCAAAGTTGTTTCAACTAAGTAAAGGGTCTGAATACTTGTGTCAATTTAATATTTCAGTTTTTTTACTTTTAAAAAATGTACAACCATTTCTAAAATCCTCTTTTCGCTTTGTCATTCTGGGGTAGAGTGTTGATGGATGGGGAGAAATGAACTTAAACAATTTTAGCACAAGGCTGCAACATAGCAAAAAGTAAAAAAATACAGGGGTCTTAATGCTTTCTGAATCCACCATATATCTATTTATAAAGCAACATGCCTTAGATTGATTCCCTGACTGACTGTCTGACAAGAAATTTTTGTCTCTTTGTAGACAACCTATGGAAAAAAGAGTTTCCCTAACAGATCAATCTCATGGCCCTGAGGCCCAGAAAACTCCAACTTCACTGAACAGTTGATTTAATCACAAAAAATGGAGAAAGAGGGATGGTGTTTCATGTTGAATTGTCAGAAAGGGCAATCATAGTGCCAGTCTACCGTGTTTAGAGAATAGTGCAGAGGGATGCATGTCAGACTAGTCTGCCTGTGTCCTTTTTTAATTTGATCTTATTTAAGTTTTGCATACTAAAATATATGCAGAAGAGTAACCATAAACATTATGACAGTGATATTGAAAATCAAAGACTAATTTACCCCTACCCCATATTTTTTCAAACCAAGCCATCAGTAATCTATTTGTTTCTGATGCATTTATATGTGCATTTATTTTATATTAGTTTACTGTTAGCATATTTTCTTGTGTATTTTCCACTGACGTCTTCTGTATTTTGTAATTTAAACTGATTATATTACTAATCTACCTTAGGAAATCAGAGCCATTGTCGACTCTCTCTGCATTGTTTCTTTTTTTGTCTGAGTTGGTCCTGCACAATTACTGTATTTAGTTGGAATTTTTAATATGATCTCTTTTGGACATAAACATGTCATTAGTTTTTATAGATTTTTCTGTTTCTATATATATATTATCATGATAACAGTATTACCCTTTCCTTCTAGAATACACAGAATATACACACATACTGTTTGTCTTTAAACTGTTTCGGCTTTTTATCCATTTTGCACACTAAAAGCCTCATTTCAACCCTCAGATGGCATCTTGCCTGTTTGTTGTCTGTTTGCTTATACATCATTGATGCAAAAACAGCCGAGCCAACTTTTCAGGGAGGTGAACGAAGACATGCAGGTGATGGGTGTAACAGAACAAGATGCAGAAGACAGAAAAATATGGAAGAAGATGATCTGCTGTGGCGACACCTAACGGGAGCAGACAAAAAGAAGAAGTAGATGCTTGTAGAATGTTGTTGGTCCAACTTAATATAGGCAAACTAGAGTTTTAAAAATTTTGTAATGGGGCAACTTAAAAAAATAAGGCATTATTCCAACATGGAAGAGTCGGTCATAATTAAATTTTGCATTTATAATAACATTAAATCATCTTAAAATTCAGGATACCTGGCATTTCAAAAATGTCAATGGGGAGTGTGGTAGTAATATGTTAGAAGCAAAAAAATGCATCACTCATGAAAAAGCTCATGAAATTGTTGCGTGCATATTACTGTTGATACAACTTAAAATCTTGAATTTGAGACCTTTTGAAAAGTTTCATCGAGTAGAAATGTTGTAATTTTATGGCCCAAAACAAAAAACCACATTAGCACAGTATAACTATTTAACCCATGCAAATAAATTTGGCATATAGTTCAGGTCTGCCTTTATTTACAGGGAAAGCTACGTTGCTCATCAGTGTTTCAGTGGAAACAGCAGTGGAAACGGGGTGGATGAGGTATGATGAAAATTGGTCCTCACTCAAAAACAGCTCTGTCTAAATTCATGAAAATTTGTATTTATGTTACTGTTTGTGCAATATTAAATATAGCCTTCATAGAACCTCTAGAATGTCACTGGGTCTTCTAATAGCAGTGCCAACACCACAAAAAATGCATTACTCAAAAACAACTGAATGGATATTCATGAGATTTTACATGAATATTACTGTTAACCAAACTATGGAATTTATGGAGTTGCAAAAGTGTCATCATGAATAGGTATTCAAAAGAGGGAACAACACAAAAATGAGTAGTTCTGCCCAGCTTAAATGCCATATCAGTGATTTGGTTAAATAACATGTTATCTAGTTTATTAATGTGGGATTAAACATCTATTTGTGAAATCACAGTAAACCAGATAATATAAAAAAGTATCATTCATGGTCCCAGACTAACAAGAGTTAATACATTTATGGAATCTAATCACAGAGAAAAAGAACAAATTCTAAACTCATGAGAACAGAGAAATTGATAATTATCATAGATAGTTGAGGTGATGGATGGGACACCTGCATTTCAGGCAATAATGACAAAACGGTTAATATTGTAGCAGCAACTAGAGAGTTTAATGGAAGAAGGCACTTGCACCAAGATGAATGTTAAAAAAAAACAGAAGGTAGCCCAATAGAACAAAAAATTATAATGAGACAAAATTCTCAGGACACAGAAACTATTCATCAACCAGCCACCATTACTGGCTGAGGTGAACACCTTATTTACTGCTTGTATTTTGTATCTACAGCTGCTCTGTACACTGAAGTTGTCATAGTGTTACAGCCCTGGGGCACTTTTCACTTGTGCTATACTCCAAGTACTGCAACATCTTCTCAGTCACACGTCCACCTGTTGCGTGGTTCCCACCTCCCTTAATATGCCCTGTGCTGGGGAGTGCCACCCCCTGAGACTCCCAGTTGACTATAAGTCCTGCAACTATTTTTTTTTTTTTCTGTTGGGTTGTTGCAATATTTAAAAACACTCAAGTAGTTGCTTTATTAGCCTTAATATATTACACAAATAGAGTATACATTGGCAATGCTGAGCCATATTGGGAATATTCTTTACTTGTTTATTAACTATATTGTATTTAAGTTGCTGCCACCCACCATTTCCTCATTTAAAAGGACTCACTCTTTACATTCCATTCTTAGCTCTCCATCTTCTTTCTCATCAAACCTATGTTCCATCATTTTACCACTTGTCAGAGGTGACTGGGGTGGCGACCCGGCCGGGACGCCCAGGAGGACCGGAGGAGGGCTTGTGCCTTCCCCAGACCATCTGGGGGCGACTGCCCTGGTTCCTTTGGGGGCCACGGGTACAGAGCTTTGAAGCTCCACCCTGTAGGGGCCCGTGGTCGCCGCCAGGGGGCGCCCACATGCCTTTGGAGCCCTGAACCTCAGCACTTCCGCCACACCAGGAAGTGTTGGGGGAAAGAGGAGCAGGGACACCCGGAGTGCTTTCGGGGAAGCAGCCGGCACTTCCGCCATACGGGGCTGTGTCTGTGGTAGCTTGCCAGAACCCATCCGGAGCACATCCGGGTGATAATAAAAGGGGCTGCCTCCCTTCATTCAGGGCTGGAGTCGAGTACAAGAAGGACTAAGCAGGAGAACAGAGTATGGAGGCGGCCCGAAGAAAGGCATTGTGTGTGTGGCCAGGACTTTGGGGGTTGTGTGAGCACTTTTGAACTTGTAAATATATTTGTAAATAAATGTGTGGTGGGTGAAAAACAACATGTCTGCCTGTCTGTGCCCGGGTGACGTTCACATCTGGCGTAGCCAGCAGGATGCTCTGCCTGGTACAAGGCAGGAACCTGCTTTACATTATTGTTCTGTGGATGGCCTGGAGCAGCAGCGGACCCCACACATTCGCTGCGGGATTGGTGCGTGCACAACCCCGCGGGAGCGTTTCTCCCCATGGACCGCTGCCGGTCCGCAGAATAGCCATGTTCCCCGGGTGCGGAGGAAGGAGAACGGGTGTTGCCGGAGTGCAGCGGGCTCCGAGAGTCGCGCTGTCGGGAATGACGGCCAGGCCGGCGTTGCAATGCAGAAGGCCACGCCGAGGCAGGGGCCTCGGAGTGACGGGATCCGGGAGGTAAGTGCCCTGCCCCGTGGTAGTAGGACCTTCGGGGTCGAACTTACCTTGTTTTCTACAGGCAGGGACAATCCGGATCTGCTGCACCTGGGGAAGGGGAGACAAGATGGCCGCAAACCGGAAGTCCCACCCACTGACAGGCACGGGATTGGCCGGTGTGTCTTCTGTGGCCGCCAATGACTGTATAGAGGCGGGACCAAGGAATGTCAGTCTCGTGCCTGAGAGAGACCTGATTGGGCCAGAGGGAGTGGCCCACAGGAGGCAGACGACGTGTGCAGCTGACGGACAGGTAAGCCCACCCACATCTGTCTCCCTGTTCTCGCCGGTGGCTCTGCGTGAGCCGGAGGAGTCCCTTCGGCCCGCAGAGTCGCCTTTATTACAGGTGCTACGTGCTCTCTCCATGAAGTGGGAGAAGCTGAGGGTGACGGCAATCGCATCATCTGGGACGCCGCAGGCTGCGGAGGAACGGTGCAACGCTGGAGCCTTTGGCTGGAGGAGTACGGCAGGGAAGGTGAGTGTTGCCCTCCCTGTACAGCACAGGGGAGAAGTTGCCGAAAACAGCCGAGATAACAATGACCGGCAACAAGTACGCGATTCTCCTACAGCAGACGCAGAGCAAGGAGAGCGAGATCGCAGGGGCTGGTAGGACAAGGGCTGATGAGTGCCCCGGGTCCTAGCGCCCTGCGCTCCAAGCCTGCCGCTGTCTCCCTTCGGTCTGCATGGGCGCAGACCGGGCTGGATTTAAGCTTTCATTGTGCTCAGACTCAGACCGTCAGGGCGTCTAAGAGAGGAAGGAGGAGCCGAGGGGTGTGTGCCGGTTGCTCCGACAGGAATGGACGTGTTGTTGGGTGTGCACGTCCGGTGGAGGGCCGTCTTCTGCGGAGGCAGAGGGAGAATCCTTGGCGGGTGGAGGAGCCGCCTGCAAGAGCAGTCCCGACAATGAAGAATGGACGGGCATGGAACCCACAGTGGAGGCACCGAACAGGCAAGTCGGGGGCTACTGATGGGAGGGGGTGCGGGTATCCAAGCAGTGCTTCTGGCCCTCCCTTTTGTTTATTCACAGGACTGAAGCCCCGACGAGCCGTTGGACCTGCCCTCCTGGAACGGGCTGCTCCGTGGGAGGATTCTCCACCGGCGACCGGATGGTGCCCCGGCTGATGGGGACTGTAGAGGCGAGAGCGGTGTAGACCAGAGGGGCAAGAAGGCCTCGGAAGGGGTGCCGAAGTGGTGCGTCACAGGGTGCCGTGGTGGGCCCTGAGTATGGAGTAGGATCCACTCCAGGGACATGCTGCCCTCTCGGACGGGCCTTCGCTGGCAGTGGGGCACTGTCACAGGCGGCTGGGGGTGGAGCCCAGCCGGGACACCCGAGGGGACCGGAGGAGGGCTGGTGCCTCCTCCCGACCACGAGGGAACGACCACCCTGGCTTTGTTGGTGGCCTCAGGTAGGGGGCTTGGAAGCCCAACCCTGTAGGGGCCTGTGGCCACCGGCAGGCGGCGCCCCGGTGCCTGAAGAAACCTGGAGCCCAGCACTTCCGCCACACCAGGAAGTCCTGGGAGGAAGAAGAATGGAGACACCCGGAGGGCTTCCGGGTGCGCAGCTGGCACTTCCACCACATGGGGGTGTGTCCAAGGAGGAGTGCCGGGAAGCAGCTGGAGCCCATCCGGGGTGGTATAAAAGGGGCCACTTTCCTGCATTCAAGAGCAGGAAGTCGGGTGGAAGAGGACGGAGCTGGAGAAAGGACTGGAGGCGACCAGAAGAAAGGCATTTTGGACTGTGTAAAAGGCCCGGACTTTTGGGGAATCAGTGCTGGAGGCACTGGGTTTGTGCACTTGTAAATATTGTATATAGTGTAGATAATAAACGTGTGTGTGGTGAAAAAACGATATCCGCCTGTCTGTGTCCGGGTCCTGTTCCACACGCTATATGCTTCAAAACTTGCTTCTCTAATCACTTAGTTTTCTGTACAGGTACAGTCATTACAACATTCTCTCCCAAATGATTTCACCTATAATTTAGCACAACATCCTTTGGGATGTCACATAACAAAAAATAAGAAGAATATCCTACTGTAGTTTTTCCACAAGATCATGCTCTCCATATCTTTACTGAAACATTTTACTCTAACAAATGGTATCTTAAAAAAACACTTCTGCGTTGTATTGTTCCATAGTAGTTTGACTTTACTAACCACCTCATAAGATCTTTGAATTTCAGGTATTATGAATTCCATAACAACAATAAGAGCAACAAATCTAACTGCTTATTGAAAAACAAACCAGAGCAGGAAGCTTCTTCCACTCTTTGCAAAAATATACTGTAGTCAGGCAATACTCTGTGACTCCCCCCTTTCAGGCAGGGGCCCGTATTTTGCATCTGTAGCAAAAAAAAACATTTACATTGCCCTAATCCATATATTGAAGGATTTGTCTCACAAGACATTTTTCAGAAGGGACCAGTACTGTGAGAGGATGTGATCCTATCTCTTACATTGTCAACTTGGTTAACCCCCAGCAGAGTTTCTAGACCCAATCAGATTGACATTTTACACATTTTTTATTACTTCATCAACCAGTACTCTATCCAATTGTAAACTCTCTCAACCAAGCAAACACAAATTGAACTTTACCAAGCAGGAGAACAGCACCAGTTGCTCCTGACACTGCACTAACAAGATGATACCATCATCAAACTGGCAGACAAATATGGTGCAGTGGTCCTATGGTATTATGTCCTTTAAATTGTTTAGGCTTTGAAACAACTCTCTAACATACATATCTCCCTCTTATACACACAGGACTCTACAAATGATTACCAGCAGGAGGTTGTATCTACTCATTCTCTTCTCATTAGCTAAAAAGAATTGCCTCCAGATGCTAGGCCTCTTATTATTGAAAAACCCATAATTCCCCAAGCCTAACACTGTTGTTTCCAAGTGTATGCGTCATATAAATCTTGCTTTAGCTTTTGGTGATAGCCTTATAGGACCACTGATTTAATGTCTTCCTTTATATCTAAAAGTCACTAATCAGGCACTCAAGTTGTTTGTCAGCTTTTGGTTTCAGTGTCGTGACTGCTTTATCCTTACCATAGACATTCCTTCTCTTAACACAGTCATTCTGCATGATGAAAGTCTCATTGCCCTTAGACATTTGTTTAATAGATGCCCAGTGCAGAACCATTGCGTACACACTGTATTGACTTTCAGAACTGAATCCTTACTTGAACTCTTTCTCTTTTGCTTTCAGCTTTTATCTCCGGGTGAATGGAGTTGCAATGGACACTAGAATGGGACCTAACTATGGCAATATTGTAGTTCCCTGGATATAAGACTATTTTATTCTACTCACATAGTACTTGATTCATACAAAAGATGTATCGACAACTGTGTTGGTGCTACCTCATGCTTCATTAAGCCGTCTTCAGCAGTTCATTAACAACTTTGTTTGCTTCCACCTAATATATTTTCCAGTTTCACAATCAATGTGTCCACCATGAAACAATCGTTTCTTGACGTTAGTTTATATATCTAACTTCCTAGGACTTAAATCCCCCTACTCCTAATTTCACGGAAATTTACTCACACAGGTAGTTCCTCTACAATTCTTTCTATGCCCAGCACACTAAAATTTGTCTTCCATTTTCACAGTTCCTGAGACTCTATCATGTCTGTGGTAATGATGTTGATTTGTATTATGAAGCACTTAGAAGGAGGGGATTTTCATCAACAGATGATAGATAGACTTTCAATATTGTGGAAGATGCTCTCAACAAACCTACAGAATATAATGGGCTGTTGCCCAGTGTGTCCACCAAGTGTGTCATCAGAGTGTTAGCTTATATACCTTTAGATAACTAACCTCTGTGAACTGAAGGTCTTAAGTCATGGTGTGGTTGGTGTAGCTGACAAGAAAAGCTCAATTCACTTATGTCTTATTTACAAATACTGTTTAGAATTGGGACTATATTGTATTGAGCTAAATAATTATGTTATAAAATTACTTTTATACTACATACATTAACTTATTTATGAAAATGTGTGGGATATTTGTGTTACTGCAGTTCCATAAGTTTTTTAATTCTTGTAACTGAAATACAGCATTTACCTCACAGTTTGATCATTCTACTGTCTTTATTTTTTCCATTTACAGAAAACCTACAGACTGCTTTAAAGGTTTTTACACAAGGCCTTTAAGAAATAATCTTCCAGTCTCACAATCAGTTCATAACAAGATCAATGAGAAATGAATCTAACACACACAGCTTTGGGAAGGTAGAAAGAAAGCTGGTGTACCTGGAGAAAAGTCTACATAGATCTGGGGAAAACATGCAAACTCCTCATAGACAATGACCTGTCACAGCATTGTTAACCAATGTATAACCATACAATGTCATTCTCATAAATAAATTGCTCTCAGAATTTAATAACAAATAAATAAATCAATGTGTATTCATTTGGTGTAGCTTCTTTTATAAAAAAAAAACACTGTACATCGATAAAATGTAAGGCTTATACAGGTGAAGAATTGAAGAAAAGATTCCGAGAGATGCTTCTTAGCACTCCATGGAGGAAAAAGTGCTAAAGGAGTGACTGCTGGGGAGGATGGTGGATATTTTTCATGGTGGAAGCCATTTTTGCCAACATTCCCTTTTCCATAGTAGCGTCCAGTGTGTTTAGGGTTTGCCCTGTGATGGAGCAGGCTTTCCCGGTAACGCTTTTCAGGCATTGTGCATCTTTTGAACTCAAGTTGCCTCCACCCAAAGGCAGCTACTATGGACTAATAGAACATTTCCAGCAGCTTGCTGCATACATCAAAAGATCTGAATCTCCTTTGGAGGTACAGTCTGCTCTGACAACTTTGTTGTAAGTCCAGTCCAGCTTGCTGTTAATATGGACCCCCAGGTACTTGTGGTTCTGCACTTGTTCTATATCCTCCTCCTAAATGGTGAGTGTACTCAGAAGCTTTTTGGCAGGCTGGAAGTCCACCATCAGATCTTTTGTCTAGCTGATGCTGAGCTGCACCTGGTTCTCACTGCACCATAAGATGAAGTCCTCCAAAAGCCTTGTGAACTTTGATTCTTCTCTATTATTAATGCAGGCCATGATGGAGGAGTCATCTGAGAATTTCCCAGTACAAATATGATGGGCAAGCCTTTTGCTTTAAATTTTACTACCCAACCAGGAAAAAAATCTGCAGTTTGAACACTAACAAAGAAATAACATTTTCTAGGTAATACATTTATATTTTATAGCATTTTTCATTCATAAATACTACTTTCCAAACCTGAATAGTGCATATCACACATTTTGTAGGGGTTAATCGTTTAATGCCGTAAAAGAACATTCACTTTGATATTTGTTGTTTTACGGTAAATTTTACTGTTGGTATATCAATTTAAAAATCTAATATTGGCCCGCGATCCATGGAGTTTTAAATTCGTACGCTGGGCATAATAATAAACATGTGGTGCCACCTAGTGTTTACATTTTTCATTGCTAAAAGTTATTGAAATGAAGTGAGCGCGTTCTGCTCCGGCAGTTTCTTGTAATGTTAGAATGTTTTTAAACGGTTCAATTGTAAGATCACCAATACCGAGAGGACACGAAGACCCTGGGCAAATGCTAGATAAGACATACACTTACTGTAAGAACCATATGTCATGTAAACATACATAGAAAGTTCCGTTTTATTTTAAAAAGTGGTTTTTGATTAAAAATAATCATTTGGACATATTTTACGAAAGAAAAAAAAAACTATGGAAACGGAAACATCCATATTAGTACTCTAAACCGTTCTAAGTCGCAACAGTTTATTAGTACGAGAAATAATAACACCAGAGTAAGGCAACACGCAAGTAACCTGAGGATTTACTGACAGAAAAAGATAAAAGTTTGCTCCATCTTGAAAGGGAAAATTAATGTAATATTGTATCCATCATTAAACTACTGCTATGGCTCTTGGCGCCATCATAGTCCTCCACGGCAAAATATGTATTGCGTCGCACTGATTTAAAAGCCTAACAATTTATCTGTGCTGTCATCACCTTTAAGCTGTCACTCAGAAAGAACACTGGTCTTACGTCATTTCCAGAGAGAGAGCGAGAGAAGGATTGTGTTTCCGGGTCATTGTGATGACGTCACGTATTTCCTCTGAATTGAGTTTTGGTCATTGCAATGCGAGCAGAGCGAAGTTGAACTGTGTGGAGTACTTGCAGTGTATCGTACTTATAAAGTGCGCGATTAAAAAAGAGAAATAAAAGTGACAATGTGATTATTTTTGGCGTTTTGTATTTAACTTTGCTAGAATGTCTTTTTTCGTGGATTCGGTTATTATGTTCACCTCACAGGTAAACGTGTTTTACATCTTTAAAAGTATTTTTGATGGGAAACTGGTGAAAGAATCGTGTAATATTATTATAGTTATTAAGTAATCTTCGTTTTGGCCAAGCAAACATCGCTGTGAGGTTTAAAAAAAAAGTATGTCGTGTTGCCCCTCAATCTTTCTTTAGCGTTTTTGTATTTGAAATAAGTTGGTATATTTTAGTTTATCATAATGTTAAACAGGCCAGCGTATTCCTTTTCTTACGTAGAACTGTGATTTTAGTATTAAAATATTAGAAGTCATTATTTGATTAGCCTTAGTGAAGAACAGTGTATCTTCTTTAAAAGTTACGTTCCCCTTCTCCAACTGTATTGCATTTGAGGCACAAATGTATGGGAAAAAATAAAAAAAAGAAAGTAATTTGGTCAAAATTATTTGCCATTTGCTAGTGCTAATAATTGGCAAATTTCATTCAGACTGAGTGTTTCGTTTTTCAGTTACTGCGATGTCTTAAACGTGCCGGACCATTGAATGCTCGAATTCAGAACTTTGACCCAGTCACTGTGGTTTTCCTACAGATGTACACCTGCTACTTATGCAGACAAACTAAAACGCAGAAAGGAAAATACACTTTTAGGATATTTATAAAAATAATACTTCTGACGTGCATAATGCATTACATTTACTTTTTTTTGTCTACTTTGCATTCGCTTTTACCCAAAGCGACTTACAGAAGAGGTCAATGTAATCAAACATCACTTAAAAATTTGGCCATCACAAACGAAGAGCTCAGAAGAAAATATAAGCTATAGTTACAATTCCTACGTTACAAAAACCTAACAACTATCAGACAAAAATTCACCAAACAAGAGAGAGTATTCAAACAACAATGTTCAACAATGAGGAAGTCAGAATTTCAAATGGATATGGACAGTTTGTGCCACCAGCTTGAAGATACATGTAAAAAGAGCCTGGGCTGAGAATTGACAGGGGGGCATTAGCACACCTAAGTGACTGAGAAGGAACATAGGACCTCAGATGTTTCTCCATATTTATGGATGCTGACCCATTGATTACTTTTTTAGTAAAGCATCAAGGACTTGAACTTAGTAATTGCAACAGGAAGCCAGTGATCTGTAGAGAAGGGAGTGTGATGTGCCTGCCTTAGCTGGTTGAACACCAATTGTGCCGCTGCATTAGTATGTTGTCCATTCTAATAGTATAAACTGTAGTTCTTTGCTTTGAGCCCTACATTACTCTATGGGTGCATTTTTTTTTTTTTGCAACACAGTTTATCTTAAGAATTATACTGTTCGTCAACTTTTTAGTTAAGCTGATTCTATGTAGTCTGCTAACAAAAGTTCCAAGTACTGTATTTTTATATTCATAAATGTATGAATTCTAGAAAGCTGTTTAATCTGATCATTAAAAAATCATTCACTGATATTCAGATTTCATTTTAAGAAAATACTCTGAATGATGAGTACACTTGGCTGCCTTTTGTGTTAGATTCTTATCATTAATCTACTTGTCTTTAAAGTCTGTTAAGGAGTAATAATGAAACAAATTAATATGAGGAAAAAAACTACATAGTGGATTAGGTATGCATCCTTCTACATTTGTTTTGTGTAGAAATAAAACATTGTTTTTATTTCCTGGATTGCCGGGCTTACTGCTTAAACAAGGAAATCAATTAGCAACAGTATTCAACCCATTTCTTCAAGCATCAAATTTAAATGATGTATTAGTTTTACCAGTTGCATTTTATATATATATATTCAATAAAGCATTTTCCTGTTTTATAATTTTCATATAGGTGATTGTTGGTTCAGTATTGTTGTTTATTAGTGTTACACTAGAAAATGTATTTATTTACAGTACAGGTATTTTATTTTCTCTTGATACCATTTTATAGTTAATAAAATGGTATAGTAATATAGTAATTTCATATTCATGTCTCCCGTTGTAGATAATTTGTATTAGATAGAATACCCAGTGGGGGCTGGGCAATCTCGTGGCCTCAGAACCCCTGCAGATATTTTTTTTCTAAAGCCACTGGAGGTTTTTTTTTTGTTTTGTTATTTCTGTCCTCCTTTATTCTTTGTTACTTGGTATTGCCTAATCTTATTTTTATGTGTACTTTGAGCTATCTCATTTGTATGAAAACATGCTATATAAATAAATGTTTTTGAGGATGAATTGTTATATCTGCAATGTAATAAGCACATGTACTGTTCTTCAAAAATGCACAAATGTTTTTATTTTACAGGTACTGTTCTTTGGGTTTGGATGGCTTTTCTTTATGAGACAATTATTCAAGGATTATGAGGTAAATGTGTGTAAACTACTAGAATGATCAACATGACTATGTATACCGATTTTAAAGTTGCATATTCCTTTGAAAAGTTAAGCAGTTGGAGCATTTGAATGTTAATAAATATTTCGACGATTTCAGTATGTTTTCTTTTCTGAGCGTAGCACTAAAACCGCCTTGGTATGAGTCAGAAAAAGTCTTCAGATTGCTGATTCTTTGGCTTCTTCAGAAGCTCATTAAATAAATAAGTACATAGATACATAAATATAACAAAAACAAATGTACACAAGAATGACACTTGGCTAAAATAAAAAGAGCAGTCATAGTTACAATGAGGATCTGGCTGATAGACTTTCTGTAATCTTTTGAAGTTTTGTTTGTTCTTGAACATGAAACCTTTTGGGTTTGTCTAATCAATATGTCATTCTGTCTGCTAATTATTTATGTTAATATCTTATAAAACAATTAACTGAAACCAAGTCATAATTCAGTTGGTAGTTCAATCATGGAAATTGTATTTGTATAAATGACCATGTAGTATTTTTACAATACTAATCTGGTAAAAAAAAAAAAGGATCAATAAGTTATATTATTTTCTAAAATGTGTAAGTGTGTAAAATACATTTACGAGGTGTGGCAAAAAAGTAATGAGACTGGCAACACTGTAAGCGATCTGGCAACGCTGCGCTGTTGTCCTTGATAGAGCACGTGTATCAGTACCCTCCCATAGCTCAGTGCGAGTTTCAACTCCTTCCGTTAACTACGTGATTTTTGTGACTGCTATTAGCAAAGTTGTGTTTTTGGTTGTGCGTCACACAAAATGGAACAGCGGAATTTAGAGCAACGTTGTGCCATTAAACGGCAAGTGTGACGTTTGATAAGTTAAAACAGGCCTGTGGGGAACATTCTTTATCCCGAGCTCAAGTTTTTCGCTGGCACAAATCATTTTTGGAAGGCTGAAAACACGTTGAAGATGAACACCGCTCAGGGAGGACTTCAACTTCGAAAACCAATGAAAACATCGAACGTGTGAACACTCTTGTGAGATCAGACCGTCGTTTAACATTAAGAATTTTGAGTGAACAATTAAATTTGAACAGATTTACCGTTCATCAAATTTTGATTGAACATTTGCACATGCGAAAGGTCTGTGCCAAAATGGTGCCGAAAAACTGCCTTCTCCATAGCAGAATTTTTGACCTCAAAAGGCATTCCTGTGGTTCCCCAGCCCCCCTTATTCACCTGACCTCAGTCCGTATGACTTTTTCCTTTTTCCTAAACTGAAAAATGTCCTCAAAGGACGTCATTTCGGGACTTTAGAAATCATCCAAAAGAGTGTAACGCACATGCTGAAGACCATACCGGTTGAAGACTTCCAGCGCTGCTACCAACAGTGGGAACGTCTCCATTGGTGTGTAGTTGCCCAAGGGAACTACTTTGAAGGGGATAACATTGATGTTTGAAAAAAATAAATACTTTGGTAAATAAAAAATCAGTCTCATTACCTTTCTGCCACACCTCATATTCGACTGGCAACATGTCCAAGTTTAGTTCTTGTTTTTCACTCAATGCTGTTGAGATTGGCTCTGCATAATGGCTCTAAATCAGATAAAGCACTCGTTAATATGAGTGGATGGATGATACATGTTTTTAAATGGCCAAGTATATTTTTTAAGACAAGTTTCCTAAATCAGCTGTGCTGTCATAAAATCCTAATAATATTAAACCAACCCATTGCTATTTTTATTAATATATTTAGTTATGTTTTTCTTTTTCATTACAAATAAAATATTTGTTTAAATGGAAAATTTGAAATTGTATTTTGGTTCCTGTTTTCTGACTGGAAAAAATGTTTTCACCAAAAATGAAAATCATCTGGTTTGCTGAAGTGAATTTGTAAGATGTACACAGAAACCCAGAATCCTAAAATTTGTATTTTTCCTTACTATTTAAATAGGATAAAACCAACTCCATACCTGCTATAAGGCATCCCCCATCTGCCTTAAATTTGCCAAGTTCATATAACCCCAAGTTGGCTAGAGGACTACTTACTATGCATTCTGTTTGTTTTCCTATGGACATGTACGATAGTTCATTGAATTCTTTTAATGTTTATTTTAAAATAATGTTTTAATGCCCACTTTGAAAGGCAATAAATAAGAGAATGTGTTTTCTCACAAATATTTAATTAAGCATGTTGAGTTACTTGGTGTTGCAAAAAGATATTTGTCCTTAAAAAAAAGTTGAGAATCATTTGTTTTGAATATGCCCTATCTTGTGGTAAGAGGATGTATAAGAATACTAAGCTAAAAATATTATTTATTTCCTTTTTTTAACTTGCACTGTATCTAAGCATCTTATTTAATTTTACTTTCCTTATGACAGGTTCGACAGTACGTAGTACAGGTTGTTTTCTCTGTGACCTTTGCCTTCTCCTGTACCATGTTTGAACTTCTAATTTTTGAGATATTGGGAGTATTAAGTAGCACGTAAGTTTTATATTTGATTTCTGTTCATTTGGTTCAATTCCCTAGTTTTGTTTTGTTTGAATTTATTTAAAATTGCTTATTATTTTATGTTTTGTAGTATACATAAGGAGTTTTTTGTATATGTATGAATTATATCTTAGTTAAATGTCTAGTATAAAGATAAATTGCTCTAAATCACTGACATCTTAAAATGTATGTTTTTCTTATTGTTGTTCATTACATTATTGTGGGTTGTTTCCAGTATATTTATTGATTTTTATTATTATTATATATTAATATAGTCAAATCTGTATCTGATTAACAGAATTTAGAAAATATTCCTCACTATCTCTGATTTTCTTCATTCTTGCTCAAAATAATGTAATTATACTCAGTATTCAGTATGCAGAGTTGTACACCTGTATGTGCATTAGTTTCTAAGATACTGTGGCTTTTAAAAGGTAATTGGGGGAAAAAAAAGATTACTGCTAAAAAATTTCAGTGTTCCATAAGTTATAACATTTGAACTTTAATTCTAGATGCATGACATTTTCAGGGATTATTATTTAGTGTTAGATGTCTTTAATATCTAAAATAGCTGGTCCACAGTTAAATATTTGTTAATTTACGGCTTGCTGAAAAGTGTATGAAAATGTCTTTCTTGCATTAGAACATCTTTGGCCCTCTATATCTCCAGACTAAACCACATCAGATCCTTCCAGTTCAGAGAGATATTCTTTAGCCACTACGTACTTGTCTAAAAAATTGTTTTTATTAATTTAAAGATTTGCTTTGTTGTTGTATTATTAATTAAATTGATTTGATTTCAGTTATTTATTGAGTACCGTAATGAAATGTGTCAAAATACAGTTGGCACCATGTGGAGACAGAACCATAGACAATCACATTTGTGTGAATCCTTCAAACATACCTGTGGAGATTTATTTGTAGAGGCGGGGGCTTCCAATGATTTTTCTCTCCAAGCGTTTTGCATGTAAATAAGGGTTTTGCTAGCTGTGTTATAATGAAAATGATTCTTTTTCCTTACATCTCTCAGTTCTAGGTATTTTCACTGGAAGCTAAATCTTTATGTCATTTTGCTGGTGCTTATATTTGTAGTTCCTTTCTATATTGGATACTTCGTGGTCAGCAATATTAGATTGTGTAAGTTGTTTTTCATATCAGTTGTTATCTTAAACTTTCATTTTACAAACACACATATATCACAGTTCATCCATTTCTGAAGAAAACAAAGAATCCATAAACAATGACATATTCACCAGTATGGTACATAGTAAATGATAATGAGGTTTTTCCAGATGTAAAGGTTATGGTTTGGCCAGAAAATTCCAGTTTTTGCTTATCTGACAATAGAGAATGCATCACAAAGTGTTTAGAATTAACCAGGTGTCTCTGCACAGATCTAAGATGAGCAACAAGGTGGACTAAGTGAGAAGTAGTTTTTACTTTGTTACTTTTTTGTTCACATGATATTGAAGTTATGAATGTTAACTTTGTCGAAAAAAAAAGGGAAGCGCTGTAGATCTCTTGATAATGTGAGAATGCTGAGTAAAACAAAATAGTTCAAATTCAACTTATTTTTATTCCAAATTTGCAGGATACATTCACATTAGGTCAATATAGATTTACTAGTTAGTCTGTATTGTATACCACACACACATCTTTTATTTAAGAATTATACTATTCTCTGTACAGTCATAAATGTATTATAATAATATGTTCAGTTACTAATCTTTTATTTAATAGCAAGCTGAAAAAAACATTTGTAGAAAATATGTATACTGCGTTCAGTAGCTAAATGTCAAAATGCTACAAGTTTACTCACAAATTTACAAGCGCTAATAATCTTAAGTGTCATTTTTATTTAATAGAACATGTAGAGTCAAACTTGTTTCATTTAGTGATAGTAACATTTGTTCAAACATAAAAAATTATTTTTTTCCAAAGAATTTACCTGTCACGATTATTTCAGTGTTTGTTAATGCCAAAGTTTAATATTGTTACTGATATCAATAATGATTTCAAGATTTTTATAGTCTAATTAAGCACATTTGCTGCAATAATATTTTATTTTCTCATAAATTGTGTTCGTTTTTGCTTTTTACCTTTACCTGAATTCCTGAACTCTAAGTAAAAATATGGCAATTAAAATTCATTGTTTAGTTTTTAAATTTTTTTTTAAGGAAAAGGCATTTTTTTCTATACATAATGTTATAATTGGTTATTTAGGGTACTGTTGCTTTTTCCCATTTGTCATTGCTGCATGCACAAGAAAAGCCATAATGTGCTGAGGAAATTTTCAGTTGTATTATGTTGAATGTATAGTTCATATTTTTACCTTTGTGTAATCATATATTTTTCTGTTTATAGTGCAGCGGCAGAAGCTATTATTTTCCTGTGTTGTTTGGTTTACCTTCATGTACTTTTTTTGGAAACTAGGAGATCCATTTCCTATTTTGAGTCCAAAGCATGGTAAGTTACCTAGAATAATGAAGGTGATGTCATAAAATGTTTAAATTGTAATGAAGCAGTGAAAATCACAAAATGTTCTGTTGTAGTTTAAATTGCAATTATTATCATTTGTATTCTTATTACAGTTCCGTTTGTTTGTTTTGGCATTTAAATTTTTTTTTTCCTTCTCCTGTTCTCTGTAGGAATTCTTTCAATAGAACAACTAATCAGTCGAGTTGGGGTGATTGGGGTAACCCTAATGGCTTTACTGTCTGGCTTTGGTGCTGTAAATTGTCCATACACATATATGTCATATTTCTTAAGGTACAAGTAAGATTTCTTAATTTTACCTTAATATAACAAGATTACTGTATCAATTAAGATGCATAATTCTACATCAAACTGCTTGTACTCAAAGTAATCATCCATTTGTTTTTGTGTTTTCCTACCAGTCAGTATTACTTTGTTCTTTTTGATTGTTGTATTTCTTCCACAATGATTATTTAAGCAAAGTGATGCTACTTTTTTTGCTTGTTTTTCTTCACTAGAAATAACAAACCAAATATTTAACGCATTTACATTTATTTGCTTGACAGGCCTTTATCCAAAGCATCTTACAAAAGAGGTAAACATAATTGAGTAACATTAGGCTAGGGCCTGTTTGTTCAGCAAGTGTAGTAGGACAGGTAACAAAAGCTGATTGCCACAAGTGAAATGTAATAACTAATAAATCTGCAATCATAGGTTGCAATTGATAAATTAAACTTACCGGTAATCTAACAGCAAATTAAGCAGCAATATAAACTTTCCCAAAGCAACGTTTTTTCCAATCAATTATATAAATATTTACAGAACAGATGGGTTTTCAATTTTGTCTTGAATACAATGAGGGAGTTAGCAGTATGGATAAGAGGTGGTTAGCTTGTTCTACCAACTAAGAACTACAGAGGAGAAGAGTCTGGATTGAGACTTGATACCATGCAGAGGCGACATCAACAGGCGCTTTTCACTGGCAGACCTAAGTGGATGAAGAGGTATATAGGGTTTCAGCAGTGTCTCCATATACTCTGCATCAGCGATTTGAAATTAATGCTGGCTGTTACAAGGAGCCAATGTAGTGACCATCAAGAGAGTAGTGACATGTAACCATCTCGGCTTGTTAAATACAAGACGGCCTGCTGCATTCTGGTCCATCTGCAGCGGCTTGATAGCATATGTGGGTAATCCTGCCAGAAACGAGTTGCAGTAGTCCAGATGTGACACGACCAAAGTCTGGACCAGGAGTTGTGCTCCATACTCTGTCACATGAGGTCTGGTGTTGTATAACATGAACCTGCATGAATGAGAAACAGTAGAAATGTGGCTGATCATTAATCACAACCCCAGGATTCTATACTGACTTAGCAGGTATTAGTGACAGTGAGCCAAGCTGTACAGAAATGGGGAGTTGAGCAGACTGGCTGGCTAGAATCACAAGAAGCTGTTTTTTTCCCAGGTTGACCTGTAGATGGTGATCATTCATCCAGCTTGAGATATCAGTAAGACATGCAGAGACTCCAGCTGATACTGTATTGTTGTCTAGAAGGAATGACAGGTACAGCTATGTATCATCCACATAGCACTGATAAGAGAAACCATGGGATTGCATGGTGGGGCCCAGTGAGGTGGTATACAGAGAGAAAAGTAGAGGACCTATCACCGATCTATAGGGTAGAACTGTGTATGTCTGGTGTGCCATTCTCCTCTCCTTGCCAGGGCAGATTGTTGGGTCTGCCCAAGATGTAGGACTTTTGAGAACAGGCCTAATGATTCCAAGGTCATACTCAGTTGTAGTGTTCTGTTTAATGAGGAAGAGCAGGACACATTATGTAAATATATAGTGACACTCTGTTCAAAGATGCCCTTTTAATATTTTTTGCACTTCATTAAAGTTTTGAAAAAAAGGAGAGGATGACGTAGCACTTAGTTGAACTTAGATGCAGTTGAGGCTATAGTTGTGGTATTGGGAAATGTCAAGAGTTTTTCATGTAAATTCTGCCAAATAAGTGGAATTAATAAACCAGAATTTTTTTTATCAGGAATAGATTCTTCTGCATTAAGATCAGTTTTCAGTAAATTGCAAATGTCACCAGAATTGTTTTGATTAAATATAGACTATTTCTAATACTTATAATATATGCATTGCTACAGTGATCTTGTGTATTTTTTACAGAAATGTAACAGAAAGTGACATACTTGCTTTAGAAAGACGGCTCCTTCAGACAATTGATATGATTATCAGCAAAAAGAAAAGGTGAGGTGTCATAATTATAAAATACTATTACAATTTACGCTAGTAGTCCTTCATTAAAAAAAAGGAGTGAGTTGTATACCCATTTTCTAATTCACTAGTTTGAAACTATAAAGGTTTGGTTGATCCAATACCATTGGCTAAGTCTGAACCAGGCTGTGGTACAAATTACTGTGAAGGGTAAACAATGCAAACTGAAGAATTATTACGTTTTTTATACTGACATTGCCACAATATTTACCTTCTTAATACTTAACCAGTGTACATTTATATAATATTATTTACTTTGATATGTGTGATTACACTGGTTTCCAAAAATGCTTGTATCTGTCTGTAATTGACTGTTGCCCATTCCATGGTTAATTTTTGTAATGGAAAAACCATGTGTTGTAACTGAATCCTCAAAGTTTTCAAACCTGCTTAATCCAATTCAGGGTTGTAGATGCTCAAACTACTCCTTCACAGGGCACACATATCCACTCTTAGTCTAAACTGGCAACCTTTATTGAAAATCTACCAAATGCACAAACACCAATATAAAACATATGCTATAGAGTATAGTAAGGCAAAGCTCTCAATTTACCAGTCGATCTACCTTCCTACCCTCACCTATGGTCATGAGCTATGGGTAGTGACCGAAAGAATGAGATCGCGAATACAAGCGGCTGAAATGAGTTTCCTCCGCAGGGTGTCTGGGCTTTCCCTTAAAGATAGGGTGAGAAGCTCAGTCATCCGGGAGGGGCTCAGAGTAGAGCCGCTGCTCCTCCGCATCGAGAGGAGTCAGATGAGGTGGCTCGGGCATCTGATCAGGATGCCTCCTGGACGCCTCCCTGGTGAGGTGTTCCGGGCACGTCCAACCGGGAGGAGGCCCCGGAGAAGACCCAGGACACGCTGGAGGGACTGTGTCTCCCGGCTGGCCTGGGAACGCCTTGGGATTCTCCCGGAAGAGCTAGAAGAAGTGGCCGGGAGAGGGAAGTCTGGGCCTCTCTGCTTAAGCTGCTGCCCCCGCGACCCGACCTCGGATAAGCGGAAGAGAATGGATGGATGGATGGATGCTATAGAGTATCAGTAGAGAAATGTAGAAAGAAAAATAAAACATTTTGGGCACATATACTTTATAGAAAGGAAGTGCTTTCAAGCAATACAGAGATAAAACACTTCATGCTGATGTTTTTGACTTAGATGGGAACATAGTATGAAAGAACAGAACATGGGCAACTCTAAATCATTGTATAATAATTGGAGATTATTCCTTTGCTTACTGTATGTGTGTGTGCTAGACAATCATTTATATTGTCTGTTAGGCTTTTTTCTCTGAATTCACTGTCGTAATCTTCTTTATTTAGTTGGTTTGTACAATGCTATATATTGTATACCCTGCCGTTCTTTCTTATATTCTGTAAGTGCCTTGAGCATGGGAAAGGCGATATATAAATAAAATGTATTATTATTACTGAAATAAAGATGATACATGTGTGATTATCCACTGAGATGACTGTTTGACATGGACCCAATTTAAATTTCAGACAGATAATTCCTTCAGTGATGCTGTCTTACATTAAAAGAAAGAAGTAGCATGGAAATTTAAAAGACAGGATTTAATATATATAATAATTACAGTGCATCCAGAAAGTATTCACAGCGCATCACTTTTTCCACATTTTATGTTACAGTCTTATTCTAAAATGGATTAAATTCATTTTTTCCTCAGAATTCTACATACAACACCCCATAATGACAAGTAAAAAAAGTTTACTTGAGATTTTTGGAAGTTTATTCAAAATAAAAAAATTGAGAATGCACAGGTACATAAGTATTCACAGCCTTTGCCATGGAGCTCAAAATTGAGCTCAGGTGCATCCTTTTTCCCCTGATCATCCTTGAGATGTTTCTGCAGCTTAATTGGAGTCCACCTGTGGTAAATTCAGTTGATTGGACATGGTTTGGAAAGGCACACACCTGTCTATATAAGGTCCCACAGTTGACAGTTCATGTCAGAGCGCAAACCAAGCATGAAGTCAAAGGAATTGTCTGTAGACCTCCGAGACAGGATTGTCTCGAGGCACAAATCTGGGGAAGGTTACAGAAAAATTTCTGCTGCTTTGAAGGTCCCAATGAGCACCGTGGCCACCATCATCCGTAAGTGGAAGAAGTTCGAAACCACCAGGACTCTGTCAGAGGTCCTCTGTGGAGAGAGGAGAAACCTCCAGAAGGACAACCATCTCTTCAGCAATCCACAAATCAGGCCTGTATGGTAGAGTGGCCAGACAGAAGCCACTCCTTAGTAAAAGGCACATGGCAGCCCACCTGGAGGCACCTGAAGGACTCTCAGACCATGAGAAACAAAATTCTTTGCTCTGAAGAGACAAAGATTGAACTCTTTGGTGTGAATGCCAGGCGTCACGTTTGGAGGAAACCAGGCACCGCTCATCACCAGGCCAATACCATCCCTACAGTGAAGCATGGTGGTGGCAGCATCATGCTGTGGGGATGTTTTTCAGCGGCAGGAACTGGGAGACTAGTCGGGATAAAGGGAAAGATGACTGCAGCAATGTACAGAGACATCCTGGATGAAAACCTGCTCCAGAGTGCTCTTGACCTCAGACTGGGGCGACGGTTCATCTTTCAGCAGGACAACGACCCTAAGCACACAGCAAAGATATCAAAGGAGTGGCTTCAGGACAACTCTGTGGATGTCCTTGAGTGGCCCAGCCAGAGCCCAGACTTGAATCCGATTGAACATCTCTGGAGAGATTTTAAAATGGCTGTGCACCGACGCTCCCCATCCAACCTGATGGAGCTTGAGAAGTGCTGCAAAGAGGAATGGGTGAAACTGGCCAAGGATAGGTGTGCCAAGCTTGTGGCATCATATTCAAAAAGACTTGAGGCTGTAATTGCTGTCAAAGGTGCATCGACAATGTATTGAGCAAAGGCTGTGAATACTTATGTACATGTGATTTCTCAGTTTTTTTATTTTTAATAAATTTGCAAAAACCTCAAGTAAACTTTTTTCACATTGTCATTATATTGTGTTATATCAATTTCAGAACTACTGAAGTCTGTTTAATATTCATTTGTCTTTGTTGTTTAAGAAGAAAATAGAATTGGCCTATCCCCATTAACGCTCCAGAAGCAAAATAAGAGTATTTAGTGTTATGTTTTTAGACAACGGTACATTAAAGGGGCATATGAGGTATTCAGACAAATCTGATAAGAGGAACTGTAATGAAAAATTCAAATGGCTCTCCAGCACAGATGCCAAACTGCTACAGGTGCCAATTTACTCCTTAATCCACTGTGCAACCCTGATGCATTTGATTGTAGTTCATATGTTACAAAGTGAGAGGAAGATTAATGGAAAGTTAATATATAGACTTGGAGTGGAGTAGATAGGTATTATTTTGAGGAGAAACAGACTAAGGTTTCTTGGGTATATGGAATGAAGGGCAGAATATGATTGGATCAAGAAGTACACCTAGTTGGAGGTGGAGAGGAAGAAACACAGAGGGAGGCTGAAGAAGACGTGGTTGAATGTAGGGTCAGATGGTAGGAACAGAATGGGTCTCACCCCCAAAGATGGTGTAGAGTGGAGGAGAACATTTTGGGGCAACCTGCTAACCTGGGAAACCCCTGAAAGTGGCTGTTAAACTGGGGATGACGACGATGATGATGATCTACACTTCTTTAAACTTGTTTTGGTGTGTCATGTGTTACTGTGTAATTTTTGAAAATCTGAAAATGAAAGTGTTTTCTGATTATTGGAATATATATACCTGGTGATATTTCTGCGTAAAAGCTGGTCAAATACAGTAAAGTATTCATAATGTGGGGGTATACTGAAATTATCTATCAAAGGATTAAATGTATTAATTAAATGACACCTTACTGTACTCCAATATGAAACATGATAGCATAATATATCAGCATCACTTTTATTTGCCAGTACTTAATCTACAGGAATTTGAGTTGGTAGATTTGGAGCTGCTTGTAATGGAACATAACATCACATGCATATAGTATAAATAGCATAAGTTAAAAAGAAAAATATCAAACAAAGTTGCAAAATAGTACGATTATAAAAGGAAATGTGCATATGATGTGTAAGTGCAATTGTGAGTGTATAGTGTGTATGCACGTATACACACGTACATACACTGCAAACACATGCACACCTTCATACAGTTTATGACAGACCACATGAATGTACAAAGAAGGGGGGCTGTGGCTCTGGGAAAGAAACTATTGAGGTGTCTGTTAGTTTTAATTGACCTGAAATGTTTACGAAAGGGGAGGTTTTGGAGTAAGTGATAATATGGGTGAGATGAGTCTTTGGTGATCCTTTTAACATGGTTAGTAACATAAGATGTATACAGTCTGCCACAGATGGAAGAACACAGCCAATTATTTTCTTAGCAGACCTCACAAGACCCTGTCATTTAGATTTGGAGTGTGCCATTGCTGAACAAAATCAGACAACAATGGAAAATGTGATTACCCTTTCAATTATAGCTTTGTAAAATTGAACTAGGATTGACTGGGAAATATTTAATTTCTTTAGTTGGCGTAAGAAGTACAATCCCTGCAGTGCCGTTTTAGTGATGTAGATGCTTTTAATGTCCCAGCTGAAAGTGTTTGTGATAGTTGTGCCCAAAATTTTTAGGATTCCACTATATTTAGTACAGAATCGTTAATTTCTGGTGTGAGAGGTTGTAACTGTTGTTTGCGAACAATTGCTGTCAAATTAGCCAAAAATAAGTATTAAATATTCAAAGTAAAAAGAAGTAAATACTCAAATATATTCAAATGTAGCTTAAGAGTTTGTGGCATTACATTTATATGTGTACATTATTTATTTTTTTTAAATACTTTATTATTAGTCACCACAACAAAAACAAATGGCTATAGCAAATAAAAAAAAAAAGGTAAGAACTGTTTCCTTATAACCCTAAGGTACCGGGTTCGAGTCCGGGTGCTCTGCGTTTTGAGTAGTGAGCCACTTATTATTACTATAATATAATAAAAACATACATTTTATTTGAGTCTGTAACACCCGCTGTATATTTGGCTACTTGTTTTTTTATTATTCAGTTTTATTCTGTCAGTGACATTCACCTGGTAAAACGAATTTGCTTCTACCTTTCTGAGTTGATAGCATTTACAGTTGAGGCCAAAATTATTAGCCCGATCATGGAACATTTTCCTAAACTTCTTCCCAAAGTTTGCAACATTGATGAAACTTGATATAATCAAACATCCACCAGTGATATTTGCTAGTTTTTGATACATTTTGTAATATAAAATATATTTTTAGTCTTGCTTTATATCAAATATAGTAAAAAATGGGGTGGTCAAAAATATTAGCCCCATGTTAATGTTTGCTTTCAAAACACACCTACACTAATTAACCAATCAGCTATGAAACCACTAGTTGTGCAATCAGTTGGCTTCCTAACAACACCTGCAGTCAATTGGCTTCCTAACAACACTCAATCAGCATAAAAAGACTTCCATGGAACAGGGCTCTTGAACACATGAGAGGGACTACTGTTACTGACCATGCCAAAGACAAAGGAAATCAGTCTGGAGCTCAGAAAGAAGATAGTAGAGGCTCATAATAAGGGGCAAGGCTACACTGCCATTTCCAAGTGATTCACAGTGTCTAGAACTGCTGTATGTTGCATCATTGCCAAGTACAAGGAGACAAATTCTGTAAGAAACAAACCTGGCGTGGCGTAAGCAAGATTTCAAGAACTCTGGAGAGAAAAATAGTCAGAGATGTCAGCAAGGAACCCCGGACATCTGCCAAGATGATTGTTGCTGACCTGGCCTCTTCTGGAGTTGATGTTTCAAGGAACGGCTCTTTACCGTGGTGGGCTTCACAGCCATCGTCCCAGAAGAACCCCTTTACTCAAAGAGCGGCACATCACAGCCCGACTGAGGTTTGCCCGTGAACATTTGAAATGTAAAGATGATTTTTGGAAGTTTGTGCTTTGGTCTGATGAGACTAAACTGGAACTGTTTGGGCACATGGATGTTGCTTATGTTTGGCGAAGAAAGGGACAGGCCTTCAACCCTAGGAACACAGTTGCCACAGTTGAACATGGTGGTGGGAGCATCATGCTGTGGGGCTGTTTTGCAGCCTCAGGCACAGGGAGCCTTGTTCGGGTGCATGGCATCATGAAAAAAGAAAATTATGTTGACATTCTGAGGGAGAATATGCAGAAATCTGCTCGTAGTCTAGGCTAAGGTCGTCGCTGGGTCTTCCAACAAGACAATGACCCAAAGCATACATCAAAATTAGTTCAACAGTTTTTCAAGGATACCAAAATCAAGATCTTGGAGTGGCCCGCACAGAGCCCAGACCTCAATCCCATTGAGAATCTGTGGCGAGTGCTCAAAGTGAATGTCCATGCTCGGAAACCACGCAATTTGGACCAGCTAGAACAATTTGCAATGGAGAAATGGACCAAAATCCCTCAGGAGACCTGTGCTAATCTAGTAAAGACCTACTCTAATAGATTGTTGTCAGTTGTGGCTCAAAAAGGGTACAGTATTGACTATTAATGGGCATGGGGCTAATAATTTTGGATGTCTCATTTTTGCCCTTTCTTGTTTCCACTCAGTGTGTCAATAAAATATCCAAACTACAATTAGTGGACCTTGTTATTTTGGACACAGATACGCTTTAAAAAACAAACATTTGTTGTTAATGGTCATTTTCATATTGGAATCAGGAGTGTTGCCTAATTTCATAAGGGGGCCTAATAATTTTGGCCACAACTGTATCTCCATTCTTTTCATAAGAGGAGCGATGACCACAGTTGATGTCTGCTCAGAACTATTTGTTGCACCGGCAATCAAAGATAAGATTTCCTGTGACTACTATCAGACTACCAGGAGGAATTTGTGCTTTGACAACAAAGACACCCATGCAGAAAATGTGACAAAATGACAGATTTGCTGTGATCTCAGACATCTGGCAATGATTTGTTGAGAACTGTGTTTTGAGTTACAACCCTAGGGCAAAGACTTTCCGAGTCTGTGGTCATAAAGCTTATGGAGCCGTTTCTGGACAAAGGCAGAACGGTAACAACAGACAGCTTCTTCAGTGACACAACTCTGCTTGGCGCCATAAGTAAAATGGGACTTACACCTGCTGCATAGTCACTTCGGTACTCCAACAACTCTCCACGCTAGTGTTTAGGTCTGGTAGTGCCACGCTGATGGTGTTTGCACCAAAAAAGAAGTCTTTGATTTCATTCTGTAACAGCCAGTCTAAAGTTTTGCTATGTGTAAAAAATATTGCTAAAGGGATATAAGCAGACACACAAATGCTGGTGAGTCATGTCTTCTTGGTATCTTGTTGTCACTTGAATTTTTTGTTATTCAGATTTACTCTTGAATAATAGCACACTTGTTTCATTATACCTTTGCGAAAGTGTTTATTTTATATTCAAACTAGCAGAATACCCGCGCTTCGCAGCGGAGAAGTAGTGTGTTAAAGAAGGTACGAAAAAGAAAAGGAAAAATTTTAAAAATAACGCAACATGATTGTTAATGTAATTGTTTTGTCATTGATATGAGTGTTGTTCTCATATCTATCTATCTATATATGTATATATATATATATATACCCGCGCTTGGCAGCGGAGAAGTAGTGTGTTAAAGAAGTTATGAAAAAGAAAAGGAAACATTTTAAAAATAATGTAACATGATTGTCAAAGTAATTGTTTTGTGTATTTGGCAGCGCCACAAAGTTATTTTCGTCTAGCTGCATCAGAAAATGTACCACGACGTCTGCCACGCCTCCTTTTTACTGTTTTCTCACAGCTTGGATTGCTGCTGTCATATATACACACATACACATACATACATATATATATATATATATATACACATATACTGTATATACACATACATATCTTCATATCTACATATCTATATACATATCTACATATACACACATATATATATATATATATACATACCTATCTACATCATATATACACACACACAAATTATATATATTTGTGTATGTATGTATGTATGCATGTATATATGTGTGTGTGTGTGTGTATATATATATATATATATATATATACACACACACACACACACACACACACACGTACATACATATTATATATATTATATTATATATATATATATACACATACATACATATATATACACATACATATACTTGTGTGTATAGCTTTTATATATGTGTGTATAGCTTTGGTCACTGAGTGCAAGTGAGAAATAATAAAATATAGTCTAAGTTATTAAACAGTAAAACATTAACGTTTTAAGAAGTACAGGTACATTGAGCACTACTGGAGTGGTTGGGTAAACTACATTTTAAAGACTGTGTAACACAACAGGTAAGTAACTAACAGCAGCTAAAATGTATATGGATTATCTCTCGGTAGTAGATCCCTTTTGAAAGGCGCTACACGACGGCTGTGGTATAGAAATTACATTTTCTATGTGAACGTTCAAATTTGTGCCTCTGGTAATGTGCCTTACCGGCATTTAAAGAAAATTAGTTTTGTGTCCTCTGCAGTGTTAAGCGAGAAAGGCTTTGGTTTGGGATCAAAGGAAAAAAGGTGTAAAGAAAGGAAAGTTGCCTTTTTCTTTTATATAGTATAGAGAGATGTGTTCGCTGACGTTATGATCGGCTTTTGGGGACAGTCACGGTGGGTCTTGTGTAGACTGGTGAGACGTCCCCACCATTAATCGGCTGTGATGGCACTGTCAGTCCTCTACTCGTGTGCGTGTCTTCATAATCCGGGGTGAGGACCTCATAATCGTATACGTGCAAAAGAAAGTGTGAATCGCCTTAATATTATTTTGCCGTGGTGTAGAAAAGGGGTCCCGTGTTTGCACTTGTCTGGGCTATAGCGCAGGGGGAGGATGAAAAAAATTAAAAGTGCTCACTTTGACTTAAGGCAGAAGCGCAGTCAGCGCCTCAAAGGCCGGCACAGCTATGCACGCTGGCTGCTCGACTTTTGCTGGGCAGGAGACCACAGTTTTTGCAGACTCGTTCATGATATCAAAAGTCTCAGCGATCTTTGGAGGTCATTCATATATTATAAGATATATATATATATATATATATATATATCAAAATACCCGCGCCTCGCAGCAAGGAAGTAGTGTGTTAAAGAAGTAATGAAAAAGAAATGGAAACATTTTAATAATAACGCATATGATTGACATTGTCATGAGTGTTGCTGTCATATATATGCCTGCCTAAATAAGTCACCCTCGCTTCTCTTACTTTTTACCGCTCATTTAATCATGGCTAGTGGCGGAAAAATTATAAAATGGAAGGAGGATGGCTTTACCAAAACAATTATTGATGGCTAATCGATTATTTATAAAGCTTGAATTGGTGATCTGTTTTTCTGTGTTAACCTCATATTTTTCATACTTCTTCTCAAACTAAGGTGGTGCGAGGGTAAAATGAATCGGGATGCGCTGATCAATGTAATCTGCTTGTAATGCAAAGTGTGATTAAATGCATTATTTTTAACGTTATGGAGCACATGCATCAAGCTTCTCAGCTGTGCTTGTGCTAAGAAAAGGAAAGTTTTTAAAAATAACGTAACACGATTGTCAATGTGACCTTTTGTAAGTAGTGCCTGGAGGATTCAGTGTGTAGAAACTCTAGAGACAGCGTGTGTATTAACTTGTGGATTTTTCTGTGAGTATTTGGTGGCAGTCTGACGGTTGCTTCGAAGATGGCGTTAGCATGAGCTCAGCTCAGAGCGAAATTAGATGAATGGGAGGGGATATGATGACGTGACTCCCCCACCCGCCTTTAACTGTCAATCCCCCACAAACACAGTCTCGGAATTTGCATAAGCACACCCCTTCACCTACAATTTTAACTTAGTTACAAAGTGATCAAAACTCTCGTTTATATCCTGTGTCCTCTCATTAAACTTGTATCCCGCATTACCTGTGGGCATGTGAAACGCCAGCGGTAGCCTGTCTATGAACTTAATTTAAAGTTTAGGTTTACACCTTGCTTTCTTTCCGAGGTAGCATCACTCATGAATATGGTAGTATATGTCACTCGCTCGCTTCTTATTGTTTCGCTACCTTCTCAATTATATAATGCATGTTTTCTTAAGCACTTTTTGGAGGTCTTCCTGGTTTTCTACGCACTGCGTTGACAGTCAGTTCATGTGATTACGTGGGAGGCGTGATGATGATGTCACACTAAACTCCGCCCCCCCACGTCATTCCAGCTCAACTTCATTACAGTTAATGGAGAAAAATACCTTCCAGTTATGACCATTAGGCGTAGAATTTCGAAATGAAACCTGCCCAACTTTTGTAAGTAAGCTGTAAGGAATGAGCCTGCCAAATTTCAGCCTTCTACCTACACGGGAAGTTGGAGAATTAGTGATGAGTCAGTGAGTGAGTGAGTTAGTGAGTGAGGGCTTTGCCTTTTATTAGTATAGACTAGCAAAATACCCGCGCTTCGCAGCGGAGAAGTAGTGTGTTAAAGAAGCAATGAAAAGAAAAGGAAACATTTTGAAAATAATGTAACATGATTGTCAATGTAATTGTTTTGTAACTGTTGTGAGTGATGAGTGTTGCTGTCATATATATATATATATATATATAAATACACACACACATAAACATATATATATATACATATCTACATATATACACATACATATACATACACAGAAATACATATATATATATATATATATACATACACACACATATATAAACATATATATACATATACATACATATCTACATATATACACACACAGCTATTTCAGATCAGTGCAATACGCTGCTTGTTAAAACGGATAACTCCCGCTCTTACGTGCAAGTCTGCGTGGATATTATGAACTATCGATTTGTTCAAGTTCTATTTAAATTTTAAATAGAAGGAATTTTTATTTAGTCGACAGAAATATCTTTGGTAGGAATGGTAAAAACAGACAGGAATATTATTCGTGAATAAATCAACTCAAACCTTAAACAACTTATAATATTTTGCTCTCCATAAAAATATATCCTGTCTAAATTATACAAGTTAGAAATAAAGTAAACGTTAAAAGAACAAACATTCACATTTCTTTACTCTTATGTAATTTTATATAAAAATAAACTTAGATTTTAAATATCCCAAAAGATTTTGCTCTCCATAAAAATATATCCTGTCAAAATTATACAAATTCAAATATGAACATGCTGCATAACAAAACCTGGAAATATAAATAAAATGTGTTCCTTTCAGCAATAACAAATCAAATCATTCAGTTGTCTTTGCTCATATGTCATTTTAGAGCTGGACGCCTGGCATCTTTTTGGCAACAGGTTCGTTTCTGTTTGGTGTGAGGTTCTGTGTTGTGGAGATTCTCAGGATGGATTGCAGGTGCTCATCAGTGAGGCGACTCCTGTGTGCTGTTTTGTTAGTCTTTATCACTGAGAAGAGCTTCTCACACAGATATGTGCTACCAAACATGCACAAGGTTCGAGCCGCATGTAGACGGACTTTTTGTTCTTCAAAGTCACCAAAGCGCCGCAAACTCAGTGCGCCAGTTTATCAGCAAAGTGCGATTTGGGAACACCGTAGTGACGACTTGGTTTAACATTACTTGGCAACAGGGAAAGTGGGGCAAGTTGCACTGGTGCATTTGTGTCTCCCATAAAAGCAGCTTCACTTGAAATCACTTTGTGATTGTGCACGGTAAAACGTCCGCTGAAGTGTCAGATTCTTATTTAATTCTTCTGCTTTCTGTATCTTCTGCATTGCATTCAGGTTACCCTGATGTTTTGTCTCATAGTGCCGCCTTAGATTAAATTCTGTAATTACAGCCACATTAGCTCCACAAATGAGACACACGGGTTCAGTAAACATATACTCAGCCTCCCATCGGTTTTAAAGGCTCTATTTTCAGAATCAACTTTTCTCTTCAGCATCGTGTGAGCTAGCTTCGCAATAACTTGCAGCATCATAAGCTAGACTTGATTAACGCGGTAAGTGTTCGGCCAAGGCAGCTGAAGCGCTGCATTATGGGATCTGTAGTTTTTTGTGTTACCAGCGCTTCATATACCCGGCCATTAATAACAATAATACAGTATATAAAATGATCTCGGGTCGGATATAATTACACGCCGGCCGGATGTGGCCCGCGCCCTTGAGTTTGACACATATGGACTAAATAGAACTTGAAAAGATATATTTTTTCAAATGTGATCGCAATTCAGATAGAGTTGACGCAAGACTACAGCCTGCATGCCTCAATAAGTCATCCTCCCTCGCTCTTACTTTTTACCGCTCATCTAATGAATACACTGAGTATGGCTTTACCAAAACAATCATTGATGGCGAATAAAGTATCCATTATTCGAGTATGTAGATCGGGATATATATATACCCGCGTATCGCAGCGGAGAAGTAGTGTGTTAAAAAAGCTAGAAAAAGAAAAGGGAACATTTTAAAATAACGTAACATGACTGTGAATATACAGTATTTGTTTTGTGAGTGTTACTGAGTGTTGCTGTCATCAAGGATTTGATTATCATTATTTCTTTCAATCAGGTTCGTATTTGTAGGATGTGTTGTGTTCAAGTTACATTCCGTGTTTGTCAATCGTTGTAAAGATGACAGGTTTCATTCATCGATTCGCTTCTTACTGCATCAATAAACAGCTCGCCTTCTTCTTTATCTGAGACCTGACACACTGCATGCACGGGTTTTTTACACTGTCTTCCTTTAGCGGGACATTGACTTTTTCCACCGTGTGCTTTGTTTCCGCAGTAGCTGGATTTATGAATATGCTTGTATGTATTTTTTGCTGCCTTTTCAATTGTGTAATTCGGTTTTTGTTCAGCTCTTTGGAACTGTTGCTTTTATCTGTGCACTGCGCCAGTTCACGTGAGCCACTCGGTGTGCATGCATCGAAGTTTCCCAGCTGTGCTGGTGCCATCTCGTGCTATGTCCATGGCTGTATTTAATGTTACCTTAGTCCTGGCACTTAAAACTTTCTCTCGCAGTTTCGCTGAGTTTGTGTCAAACACCACCCTGACCATCTCATCTTCCTCTGCATAAGCACAGTCCTTCACCCGTGAATATTTAGTGGAGTTTGCTATTGATTGCCGCTGACGGACGGCCTTATATGGGCAGGCACTAAATTACAAACGCCAGCGCAGCCTGTCTATGAACTTAATTTAAAGTGTAGGTTTACATCGTGCTTTGTTTCCGAAGTAGCAGAACTCATGAATATGGTTGTATATGTCACTCGCTCGCTTCTTATTGTTTCGCTGCCTTCTCAATTATATAATGCATGTTTTCTTCAGCACTTTTGGAGGTCTTCCTGGTTTTCTATGTACTGTGTGATTACGGGGGAGCGTGATGATGTCACACTAAACTCCCCCCACGGGTTCAAGCTCATCTCCATTACAGTAAATGGAGAAAACAGCTTCCAGTTATGACCATTACGCGTAGAATTTCGAAATGAAACCTGCCCAACTTTTGTAAGGAAGCTGTAAGGAATGAGCCTGCCAAATTTCAGCCTTCCATCCACACGGGAAGTTGGAGAATTAGTGATGAGTCAGTGAGTGAGTGAGTGAGTGAGGGCTTTGCCTTTTATTAGTATAGATAATCACTTGAATGAGATTGAATCTATCTCTGCCTCCCTCTCTCTCACACACGCATGCACACAAACGTTCATACATGAAAACATCACTGTTTGAAAACTCTATGCCATTTGAACATGAGTTGTCATATGAATATTTTTTTTTTGATTTTGCCTGTACTGTAAGAAGTCTGTGAGTGCTATAAATGGGACCCATGCATTAGCATTGTTAAAAGTACTTCATGTCTTACTGAGGCATTTTAGTTAAAAAAAAAAAAAAATAGTAATAATGTAGCAAACCACTGTACCAGCATGTGTGTCTCATAAGGATTTAAGCTTCTTTTTGTGGCTGCTTTTATGGCTCGCTGTCCTGACAAGGATCAAGAGGAATACAGGTCAGTTAGTAAGACTGCGACAATGTAAGAACAGTGAGTAAAGTAAAAGATCATGCAGGAGGTAGGCAGCTCAAAGGCTGACTTGTCTTATTGTTTTGTATGTGTCCACTGGGCAGTGTTAGGGTGCCCTTTATATCGTGCCATTCAGAATAAAAAAAGAGTTTGCACCTGTGGGCTCACCTTTAAAAGTGGCTCCTATGTGGCTTATAGGATTGTCACAGTATCAAATCTGGGTCCACACAATTTGCCTGGTTTATTTTTTATTTGGAGATAGAGCAGTGTTTTAATAAATGTGGCCTGAATATTTGAAATTACATAATGTCTAAAACAAAGAGCTGTATCAAACCACCAGTCACATAAGATGGAGATTTATTATGGGACATGATATTTTGGCTGACACTAATGAGGCCCTTTAATAGAGTAGTGGGATAGAACAAAAAAAAAAAGAGAAAGAAGGCACACTGTGAAGAGGATCTGGCTGTAAGTTTTATTAATTAAGATAATAAGCTAACCATTCAAAATTACCAAAAGACTGATTGTGGAAGTGCAAAAACAGACCAATAAAATACTGCAGATTTGCATAGCATGTATGGAGTAACTCAATGCCAAAATGAATGCAGATAAAACAAACAACTGTTCTTTTACAATAGAATATAAGCCTTTGCCTTTGAATAAGACTGTTTTTAAGTGACTTGAATTATATTCGAATAGCAGTGTTCGATCTGACAGCCTTAATCCACAATAGCATTTTACATTGTTTCTGAAAGTGTCAACAGTCACACTAAAATGACTGCAAATGCATATTAAATAGTTGTCTGCCTACATTGGTCATGCACGCAGCATAGACTTTTTCCCAGAACTGATGATGCATGAAGGGATGGAAACACCATCAGGCCGCGGAATTTATCATAAAACTGTAGTAATCTGTAAAGTATTTGCCATTTACATATGTATGCAGCATTCAAACTATATAAAACACAGTTTAGATTTATACAGGTAAGAAACACGGCAATTGCCCTGGAAAGCAGCTATCGTATATCTGCTGTGTTGCAATATGCTTCTGTGAAGGTTGACCGAGCAGGGAATGAAACGTAATGCGCTGGGAAGGGTTATGTAATAAGCATGTACAAATGAGAGAGCAATTGGAGTCTGCATTTAAAAAAAAAATGATTTTTGCTTATCTACACCATAATGCTCAGTCTAAATTTTCAGATGTATACTGCATAGGAGAGTGTTTTCAAGAGTCACCATTTTTGGTGGTCGAATATGCCATAGTAGTGTGGTTGAAAGGCATGAATGAAGAGTAATGTCTGTGTTTTTAAATGAAAATGTAGTAGTGTGGACAGGGCCTATGGCAGTAGTCATTAGTTCAACAAAAACATACCTGAACTACAATACATTGTTTCCTGAATTTATTTGTCCACATCTTTTCTGTTTTCTTTTGTCACCAATATTGTGAAATCTTCATATTATTTTTTTCATTACTGCTATGTATGTATGTATGTATGTATGTATGTATGTATTTATGTGTTTTTCTTGCTGCTATTTACCCAATTTGCTGAACTTAAGGATTGGAGCAACACGACGAATGATGTACCTCCGGGGTGAAGATCAAAATAAGCAAACCGGTTTCTGGGGAATGATAAAAAGTGTCACATCTTATCCTCCTGGGAGTGAAAGTATCCTTTTTTCAGGCTGAAAAACTAACATTGTCAAAATGAGAATTATGCTGTCCTTGAATGTATTTACTTGTGTGTCCTAACAATAAGGATACATGACAAGAATATGGTGAAACAGTTGGAAACTAATAAAGGGTAATTTTCGCACAAACATTAGGAAGTTCTCCTTCACACAGAGAACCATAGACACATGGCATGAGTTACCAAGTAGTGTGGTAGACGGTAGGAGTTTAGGGACATACAAAAACGACTTGATGTTATTTTTAAAAATGAAGTCGATAGGACTAGCACACTTTGTTGGGCTAAATCGCTTGTTCTCATCTAAATGTTTGTAATGTTCATTTACCTATATTGTTTTTGTTATTTAGTGTAATTATAGACAGTCAAACCAGGAGCCAAATGTTTCTCCTACTGTTGTGTTTTTGAGAAATTTATGGTCATAGTCATGTTACTTGCTGTTACAAGATTAATTTTGGAAAGCATTATATCAATCAGTATGTCTGAAGAACAGCATAAAAATTATTTCACTGCTCTTTTTTCAAAAATTAAATGTTCTAATTTTGCTTAAACATTTCTAATGTTTGTTTAAATACAATTAATTTATACAGTGCTGTGAAAATGTATTTGCCGCCTTCTGATTTCCTGTACTATGAATTGAATGTTTTTAAGTCTTCATCCATAAACTAATAATAAAGGGCAATCAAACAAATAAAATGTGTCATTTTATGTTGTTTACCCAATGTACAAAGTTATCTAACATTGTCTGCACTTTTGTCAAAAAGTAATTGTTCCCTTACACTTTATGTGGTTGTGCCACCTTTAATTAACTTCCATCTGCCATATCTTTTTTTTATTTATTGGATTTGCATATATAATATTTACAAGATGAGTTGTTTCAGTTTTGATCATTTGTCGATATGTATAGATTTGAGAATCAGTGAAGCATCTTATGGAAATTTTAAGTTATAAAGCTCTAAATAAGGCTATCAAATTAACAGCTGTTGTGTTTTTATTTTCTTGCAAAGATACAATTTTTGAGGAGTCAAAATATTGCCTTAACCATGAAAATAGATCTTTCATTGATTCAGCAGGAGGTAGATGCTTTGGAAGAGCTAAGTCGTCAACTTTTCTTGGAAACGGTAGATCTCCATGCAACTAAGGTACTTCGAAAAACTTTTCACCTATTCTTGTCTTTAGGTTTGGGATGGAATTGCACATATTTTACTAATGTTACCTGTTCTTTTAAATACTGAATGTAGCCTTGTAAATTACATGAGACAGAGTTGTAAATCTGATTGTATTGACAGCATCATTTTCAGAGTACAGTTTCTGATGTAAATTTTAATGAATCTAGTCATTCACTTTTTGTAAACATTGTTTTATTACATTACATGTTGCCTTTACAAATATGAGGAGGTACCCAAAAATAACCAGAATCTGTACCTGGTGTGCAATCTGGACTTAATTGTGAATTTTGCTGCTAGCTGTAGCATACTTCCAGTATTCTGTGGCAGTCAGCCAAGTGGTGTTGCTCTGTATTGTTCGTATAGCATTCCGTGTCGGTTTTTCTTGGTGCTTATGAAACGTGTTCTGCAATTTTTGAGTGATCATAAAGAACAGTGAGTCTGCGTTAAGTTTTGTTTTCTCTTCTGGAAATCATCTGCTGAAACTGTAGTGATGCTTGAAACTGCTTTTAAAGAGGAAACTTTTAAGTAAAACACAGGTCATGAGTGGCTTTCCTGTTTGAAACAAGGGGAAGTGTCAGTTGATCTTGCTCCGTGCGACACTTTCTTGTTCACGCATATGAAAAAAGAACTCAAAGGAAAGTGTTTTTGAACCGTGAAGTAAGTCAAAGAAAAATCGCTTCAGGCATTGGACAATGTTCCTCATCAGTAATTCAAAAAATGTTACCACCAGTGGGAAAACTGTTGGGGCAAGTGCATTGATTCACATGGAAAGTACTTTGAAGGAGACTAAAGTTTCAATAAGTAAAAATTATTAAAACATTTTTTTTTTTTTTTTAATTCTGGTTATTTTTGGGTACTCTATAAATATTTCTTTCACAGATATTAATTGGTGATAAAACTGTAATGTTTGCTTTTATAATTTTTGTGCATGTATATTTTAATTGGAAATTGGTTTAAAGTTCCAGCATCCCTAATAAACAGATTTGTAAGAATAAATTAACACCAGAAAAAAAAAACAAGAAAGAATACATATGGGAACAGAAGTTATCAAACACAAAAAAGTATGTATTGATTACACTCCCCAACAATTATCGAGTACATTCTGACCTCATCTGTAACTGTCTGGTTTGGTGCTGTTTCTGCTCAAGCTAAGGTCAATCTATAGTGCATCAGCAGAGCATGTGAAAAGGTCATAGTTTGTAACTTACCACCCATTCAGACCCTCCATGAGTCCAGGGTAAAGAAGCCTTCTGGACTCTTCTTGGGTAGCACCTATTCCAAAATCTACCCTCTGGCAAATGCTTTTGTCTAGTGAAAGTTAATACATCAACTAAACAGTTTCTTTCCACATGCATTTATTCTGACTAATTAGGTCTGAGCTTTTTCTCAGTTTTAATGTATAGCTGGACTAGCTGGACTTTGTAAACTCTAAACCAGGGTGCCCACACTTTTCGGCTTGCAAGCTACTTTTAAAATGACCAGGTGAAAATGATCTACCTACATTAAAAATGCTATATATATATATACACACACACACACACTGAGTATCAGAGGTGGGTAGTAATGAGTTACATTTACTTGAGTAACTTTTTAAAAAAAAATGTACTTCTAAGAGTAGTTTTACTGCACCATACTTTTTACTTTTACTTGAGTACATTTGTGAAGAAGAAATGCTACTCTTACTCTGCTACATTGGGCAACACTCAAATCGTTACTTTTTTTCCATTAGATAAAGTCTGACAGACAATTTTCAATCTTCTCTGTAAAGCGTATGCTGTCAAGTTAAGCACACGCCTTCCATTGTCTCCAGCTCTGACGCAAGGTTTTGGATGTTCCCCAAATCAAGGCGCTGCAGCTTTGAGGACAGATGTTGCATTTTTTGTTTGAAAGCATTAACAGAGCTAATCATGTTGACCATGGTTTTCTCTTTTCCTTGCAGCTGTAAATTAAGCTCATTCAACATGTTGGTCAGATCGGAAAAAAAATGCCAAGTCTAGCAGCCATTGATCGTTATTAAGTTGCTTGTATTGTGCATGTTTAATGACAAGGAGAAACTTATTTTTCTTCAGCCAGGGGTCTTTAAATTTCAGCAGGAATTTGTCCCTAGCCATCTGCCTCAACAAAGGCATCTTTTATCATCTCTCCATCTTGGAAGGACTTCATGCTTCATGATCGACTGACTCACCCAGAACGATGCTTCGGTGTGTCTGCCTTTGCTTTTGAATTCAGCCGAGTGAAAAATGATGGCTGTCCGATTAACTGCGCTTTTAGTTCCCTCTCCTTTCTCTTTCTCAGATCGCTTTTCGGAAGGAAGTCAGTTTCATAGTTTTTATGAACAGTTCAAAAGTGCCTTTCCACATTTTCCTTCTTTGGAATAGCAATAATAGATTGACAGATCAGACAAACGCACTTCGATTGTGACATTGTGCGAGAAGAAAAATCCTCTTCCAATTCCACATCCCGCCCATAACCAACACATTTTTTTTTTTTAAATCCCTTCTTTAGTCGATATAAATTGGAAGGATAACTAGATCACTTAGATAGCCGGTGTTTTGCAGTAGCTCACACGTTTGATCGTGCGTGCGGGATGACCAGTGTGTTAGAAGAAAAGAGATCTCAGACTGGTCTCCCTGTATGTCAATCAAGTGGCAAATGCCATAGGGAGGATAAATGATAGACTAACATTTAAAAAAATTTTTTTGAATGCAGCGCGATCTACCGGTTGATCATGATCGACGTATTAGGCACCCCTGCTCTAAACTATCCATGCTGAAGGAAAAAAATAACTATACATTGACAATTTTTTACACAAAGAGAAAATATTTTGTGCACTGACTAAGAAATGAACTCAATAGCATTATAATATGATATACTTTTAGTATTGATTCCATAGCTGAAAAACAAATTTATTGTATGTAGCACTTCAGAGTAAACATAATTTCCAAGAGTTGTAAAAACTGGAGGTGTTTCTTTTTTTTTTTTTTTTTGTCCTTACAAATTTCCATAACATAAGGTTTAAATTCTGATGCTTATTGTGATGCTTTGTCATGTATGTGACAAAAACAAATTGATTTTCTTTTCCTTACACCTTCAGGAAAGAATAGAATATTCAAAAACCTTTCAAGGAAAATATTTCAACTTCCTTGGCTACTTTTTCTCAATCTATTGTGTGTGGAAGATTTGTATGGTAAGAAGACTAAAGTTTATTTACTTTACAGTTTTATGTTATTATACTGTATACATTGGATTGGTGTAAGTGATGTTACACCAGCCTATTCACAAAGAAATACAACTGTTCATTTTAATTGGAGAAACAGCCCAAGGACTCCGGGCACCTAATATCTATTTACTTTTAAACATTTTAGGTAGTCTTACTCATCAATTTTAAGTGATTATCGAAGAATGTGTGTTTTGTTGGATACAGGAAATGAGTTTGCCTGCCTCTGTTTTTAGCCTCAATAAAACTGCTTGTTTACAATGTGTGCCACAATTACTGTTTTGAGGTTATATGAGTCAGTTTTCAATATTGAATTTCTGTTTGCAATTTTTTTAAAATAAGATTGCATTTTGCTTTCATGTATATATAACTTTTTATTTTCTTCAGTTGTTTTATTAATTTGTATTGATCATTAAATTGTTACATCATTTGAAGAAATATAACAATAGGTTCATGTGTAAGGTCACAATATCATTGAAACTGTGTACTTTGTTTTTTTTTTAGGCTACAATTAATATAGTTTTTGACAGAGTTGGAAAAACTGACCCTGTAACTAGAGGCATTGAAATTACAGTCAACTACTTGGGCATACAGTTTGATGTAAGTTAGGCTACTAATATTTGATTACATTGTTTTTCTGCTTTTAAGGTATTTTCAAATTTTAGTTTTTGTTTAGTTTTTGATTTTATATTTTATTCAGTTTTATATTTTTGCTATTTTCTAGTTTTAGTTCTTAGTGTTTGTTTTCTATTTAGGTTTAGTTTTTCAAGAATTTAACTTTTAGTTTTTGTCACACGAATAACCCTACACAGACATAGTTTTGCATGTGTAAAACACAGTTTTCTTTATAGTTTTCAGATTGTACATCATTCATGGTACACCTGTCAGCTTAATCCATATCATTTTACAGAACTTTATTTTCTTCTGACAGTGTTCAAGGCTTCCAGTATAATCAGACAATGCAAGAATCAAATATTTGTGCTCTGATATCATTTGTTACTTTAACATGCAACAAATTTAAGCAAATTATTTAATTTCAAACCTGCATTTTTATTTTGGAGATTCAATTTGTGAGCAGTAAGATCACCGCCAACATACAGTCTTACTTCATAATTATTTTTGATTATCTCCTGATTCCGATTATATGTCATCTACCCAATATGAAACCTTGAAAGATCATATGTAAAATACAATTGAAGTATCAATAATAGCAGAAATAGAAATGAAAGTGTTTTATGTATACTGCATTTCTACAAGCATACAATTTACATTAAATATTGAGTATCTGTTATAGCAACATCTCAGATCATTCACTTAATGAGCAACATGCAAAACCTGAAGAGCTCCTTGTGAGCCAATACGCCAGACCCAACAATTCAGAAGAGCTGAAGGCCGCTATCAGAGCAACATGGGCTCTCATAACACCTGAGCAGTGCCACAGACTGATTGACTCCATGCCACGCCACATTGCTGCAGTAATCCAGGCCAAAGGAGCCCCAACTAAATATTGAGTGCTGTACATGCTCATACTTTTCATGTTCATACCTTTCAGTTGGCAAACATTTCTAAAAAATCCTTTTTTTGCATTGTTCTTAATTGATATTCTAATTTTCTGAGATACCGAATTTGGGACTTTCATTAGTTGTCAGTTATAATCATCAAAATTAAAAGAAATAAACATTTGAAATACATCAGTCTCTGTGTAATGAATAAATCTAATATACAAGTTTCACTTTTTGAATGGAATAACTGAAATAAATCCACTTTGTCATGATATTCTAATTTTATGACCGGCACCTGTATGTATGTGTGTGTGTGTGTGTGTATATATATATATATATATATATATATATATATATATATATATATATATATATACACTAGCAGAATACCAGCTTTGCAGCGAGAAGTAGTGTGTTAAAGAAGTTATGAAAAGAAAAGGAAAAATTTTAAAATAACGTAACATGATTGACAATGTAATTGTTTTGTCATTGTCATGAGTGTTGCTGGCATATATATATATATATATATATATATATATATATATATATACATACACACACACACATACATGTGTACATATATACACACACATATAGTATGGGGTGCCACACAGGCAAATACATTGATTTTGTGGATATATAAAGTCGGCGTCAGAATATATAAAGTCAAAACTTGAATATATAAAGTCACTGTCGGAATATATAAAGTCAAAACCTGAATATATAAAGTCAGCGTCTGAATTTATAAAGTCATTCCTGATTATATAAAGTCAACATCGGAGTATATAAACTCACTCCTGAATATATAAAGTGAAAGTCAAAATTTATTGATTGAAACGACTCTGAACTGAACTAAGGTAACAAAAACGTATTCAGAAAAATAAATTCAAAAAACACTGTTCGTTTAATATTTTGAAAATGATGCATGTGCCCTGCCCAGGATTGGTTCCTGCCTTGCGCCCAGTGTTGGCTGGGATTGGCTCCAGCAGACCCCCGTGACCCTGTGGTCGGATTCAACGGGTTGGGAAATGGATGGATATTCCAGCGCTGACTTTGTATATTCCGATGCTGACTTTATTGAAGTTTTGACTTTATATATTGCAGCGCTGACTTTATATATTCAAGTTTTGACTTTATTTATTCCGACAGTGGCTTTATATAATCAAGTTTTGACTTTATATATTCGGGAATGACTTTATATATACAAGTTTTGACTTTATATAGTTAAATTTAGTCATCATTGCATAACTTTTTCTTTACCATAGAAATTTAAAGACTAAATTCAACTTCCATTCCTACCAAAGATATTTCTGGCGACTAAATAGAACCTACTTATATCCAAATTGAGCTATTGAGCCGTCGCCTGCCTGCCTGAATAAGTCACCCTCGCTTCGCTCTTACTTTTTTACCGTTCATTTAATCATGGCTAGTGGCGGAAAAATTATAAAATGGAAGGAGGATTACACTGAGTATGGCTTTACCAAAACAATTATTGATGGCGAATCGATTATTCATAAAGCTTCAATTGGTGATCTGTTTTTCTGTGTTAACCTCATATTTTTTCATACTTCTTCTCAAACCAAGGGGGTGCGAGGGTAAAATGAATCGGGAAGCGCTGATCAATGTAATCTGTGTACCAGGAAATCATGCATTGACAGAAGTTCCCCTTTGCTTGTATTGCAAAGTGTGATTAAATGCATGTTTTTTTAACGCGTTATGGAGCACATGCATCAAAGCTTCTCAGCTGTGCTTGTGCTAAGAAAAGGAAACATTTTAAAAATAACGTAACACAATTGTCAATGTAACCTTTTGTAAGTAGTGCCTGGAGGATTCAGTGTGGAGAAACTGTAGAGACAGCGTGTGTATTAACTTGTGGAATTTTCTGTGAGTATTTGGTGGCAGCGTCACAAAGTCGCTCGAACACTGCGCTTATGCGTTAGCTGCGGAGCTCAGCTCAGAGCGAAATGAGGTGAATGGGAGGGAGATGATGACGTGACTCCCACCCGCCTTTAACTGTCAATCCCCACAAACACAGTCTCGAATTTGCATAAGCACAGCCCTTCACGTGCAATTTTAACTTAGTTATAAAGTGATCAAAACTCTCGTTTATATCCTGCGTCCTCTCATTAAACTTGTATCCCGCATTACCCGTGGGCATGACAAACACCAGCGGCAGCCTGTCTATGAACTTAATTTAAACTTTAGGTTTACACGTGCTTTGTTTCCGAAGTAGCAGCACTCATGAATATGGTTGTATATGTCACTCGCTCGCTTCTTATTGTTTCGCTGCCTTCTCAATTATATAATGCATGTTTTCTTCAGCGCTTTTTGGGGCTCTTCCTGGTTTTCTACGCACTGCGTTGACAGTTAGTTCACGTGATTACGTAGGAGGCGTGATGATGTCACACAAAACTCCGCCCCTACGGCTTTCGAGCTCAACTCCATTACAGTAAATGGAGAAAAATAGCTTCCAGTTATGACCATTACGCATAGAATTTCGAAATGAAACCTGTCCAACTTTTGTAAGTAAGCTGTAAGGAACGAGCCTGCTAAATTCCAGCCTTCTACCCACACGGGAACTTGGAGAATTAGTGATGAGTCAGTGAGTCAGTCAGTCAGTGAGGGATTTGCCTTTTATTAGTATAGATATATACACACATACATACAGTTAGGTCCATAAATATTTGGACAGAGACAACTTTTTTCTAATTTTGTTTCATTACCACAATTAATTTTAAATTAAACAACTCAGATGCAGTTGATGTGCAGTCTTTCAGCTTTAATTCAGTGGGTTGAACAAAAAGATTGCATAAAAATGTGAGGCCACTAAATCATTTTTTTAAGACAATCCAGGGGCTCAAAAGTAATTGGACAAATTAAATAACTGGAAATAAAATTTTCATTTCTAATACTTGGTTGAAAACCCTTTGCTGGCAATGACAGCCTGAAGTCTTGAACTCATGGACATCACCAGATGCTGCGTTTCCTCCTTTTTAATGCTCTGCCAGGCCTTTACTGCGGCAGCTTTCAGTTGCTGTTTGTTTGTGGGCCTTTCTTTCCGAAGTTTAGTCTTCAACAAGTAAAATGCAAGCTCAATTGGGTTAAGATTAGGTGACTGACTTGGCCATTCATGAATTTTCCACTTCTTTGCTTTAAAAAAAACTCCTGGGTTGCTTTGGCTGTATGTTTTTACAGTATGTCTCTGAACACCTCAGAACTGATTTGGCTGCTTCTGTCCTGTGTCACATCATCAATAAACACTAGTGTCCCAGTGCTGCTGGGAGCCATGCACGCCCAAGCCATCACACTGGCTCCACAGTGCTTTACAGATGATGTGGTATGCTTTGGATAATGAGCTGTTCCATGCCTTCTCCATACTTTTTTCTTGCCATCATTTTGGTAGAGGTTGATCTTGGTTTCATCTGTCCAAAGAATGTTTTTCCAGAACTGTGCTAGAAAAGTCCAATCTAGCCTTTGTATTCTTGAGGCTTATGAGTGGCTTGCACCTTGCAGTGCACCCTCTGTATTTACTTTCATGTAGTCTTCTCTTTATGGTAGACTTGAATATCGATACGCTTACCCTCTGGAGAGTGTTGTTCACTTGGCTGGCTGTTGTGAAGGGGTTTTCTTCACCATGGAAATGATTCTGCGATCATCCACCACTGTTGTCTTCCGTGGACGTCCAGCTCATTTTGCGTTGCTGAGTTCACCAGTGCTTGCTTTCTTTCTCAGGATGTACCAAACTGTAGATTTTGCCACTCGTAATATTGTAGCAATTTCTCGGATGGGTTTTTTCTGTTTTCGCAGCTTAAGGATGGCTGCTTTCACCTGCATGGAGAGCTCCTTTTACCACATGTTGTCTGTTCACAGCAAAATCTGCAAGCACCACACCTCAAATCAACTCCAGGCCTTTTATCTGCTTAATTGATAATGACATAATGACGGACTTGCCCTCACCTGCCCATGACATAGCCTTTGAGTCAATTGTCCAATTACTTTTGAGCCCCTGAAATGAAGGGATTGTGTTAAAAATGCTTTATTTGCATCACATTTTTATGCAATCTTTTTGTTCAGCCCACTGAATTAAAGGTGAAAGTCTGCACTTCAACTGCATCTGAGTTGTTTCATTTAAAATTCATTGTGGTAATGTACAGAACCAAAATTAGAAAAAAGTTGTCTCTGTCCAAATATTTATGGACCTAACTGTATATATGCATACTATACTTACAGTCCCTGACAAAAGTCTTGTCGCTTGTGTACAAATTGACCTGAAGTGCCGCTAAAATATATTTCTAATCAAGATTTTGTTACAAGAAATGGGTCATTTTAATCCCATCAGCTTTTGTAATAATGTTTCAGTGCAAAATGACACTGACAAAAAGTATTCTAATATTCACAGCTTGGTAAAGCCCATTGAGTCCATTTTTGGCAAGACATAAGTGTTGTCGCCTTGTCATATGAGCTTCACCTGTGACTAATAATGGATCAATTAGGTTTCAGGTGTGTATAAAAAGAACCCCAGTACACTAGACCTTCACATCAACTGCAACTAGAGCTCTGCAAACATGCCTAAGATTCACCCTGAGACTAAAGTGTTGATTATCAAGAGGCTGAAGACCAAATCCACTGCTGATGTGGCAAGCACCTTCAGTGTGTCTCACATCAAGTTCAGAGGATAAAAAAAAAGATTTGAAGGGACTGGAGACGTTTTTGACAAGCCCAGGTCAGGAACACCCCGCAAGACAACTGCTCGAGAGGACCATTTGTTGGCTCAAAAATCCAAGGCCAGCCCATTTTCCACTGCAGCAGAGCTCCACGAGACCTGGTCACCTGAGGTCCCTGTGTCAACCAGAACAGTTTGTCGGATTCTGCCTTGAAATGGCCTCCATGGTCGAGTCGGTGCCCATAAGCCAGCACTAAACAAAAGACAATTGAAAAACCGTGTTGCATTTGCCAAGGCCCACAGCCTGCTAAAAGGATGGACGCTGGAAAAGTGGCAGAAGGTGAATTTTTCAGATGAATCTTCTGTTGAATTACACCACAGTCACCGCAAATATTGCAGGAGACCTACTGGAACCCGCACAGAGCTGAGATTTACCCAGAAAATAGTGAAGTTTGGTGGAGGGAAAATCATGGTCTGGGGTTACATCCGGTATGGGGGTATGCGAGGGATCTGCAGGATGGAAGGCAACATCAATAGTCTAAAATACCAAGAAATCTTAGCTACCTCTTATATTCCCAACCATAAAAAAGGCCAAATTCTGCTCCATCGCATACTTCCATCTCCACATCAAAGTTCCTTAAAGCGAAGAAGATCAAGATGCTCCAGGATTGGCCAGCCCAGTCACCAGACATGAACATCATTGAGCATATGTGGGGTAGGATGAAAGATGAAGCATGGAAGACGAAACCAAAGAATATTGATGAACTCTGGGAGGCATGCAAGACTGTTTTCTTTGCTATTCCTGATGACTTCATCAATAAATTGTATGAATCCTTGCCATACCGCATTGATGCCTTCCTTCAAGCTCATGGAAGTCATACAAGATATTAAATTTGGATCTCACAGCACCACTACTTAATTTGCTGACATATTTTTGGATTTGCAGTAAAGTTGTTAATTTTCTGTATAGGTGACACAACTTTTGTCTTGCCCAAATTTGACCTTTCTGTCTTGATTAAATGATAAATCTTTTTTCAGTGAAACTAATTCAGTGCACTATTTCAGTGCATTAAACATCATTTGGGAGGGCTTTAGCTTTTCATATAAGCTATTTCTAACACTAGTTGATTAATTAAAAGTTAGGATAATAGCAGGAGTTTCTACAAAATAGAGAAGCGACAAGACTTTTGTCAGGGACTGTATATATATATAAATAACATATTTGAATTTAAGCACCTTTTAATTGAAGTATAGTGAAAGTTGTCTGCCATTCGCTAACAAAGGGCTATTTGCTATTGACAGTAGATTCTGGCCAGTCATTGACAAGTTGTGAGGCTTTGGTTCATACTTCTAGACGAAAGAGCTGACTGATGAATGAAATGACCAATGAAATGCACAAATTCAGATGCTAGCCACGAGGGTTACTTGCACATGCGCACAAATCGATGCCTGGTTCTAACCAAATTTATTACAGCACAGTTTTAAGTAATTTTTAATAAATATACCAGCAACTGCATGTTCACATGGACACTGTGCAAAAAGATTAATATGGTTAAAATAAAATTTCAAAAACTATTTCATTTTTGTTTTTATTTTCTAACTTATGTCTGTTTCTGGTTTTGAGATTTTTTTTTATTAATTATGTATAATTTTAGTTAATTACATGATTGTTTTTCTATTAATGGCATATTTAATTTTAGTTTTCATTAACTGGAATTTGTGCTGGGAGGTATACCGGTTCATACCGAAAACCATTTTTTATTTTTGTTATGATACAGATTTTTCTTATACCGCACCGGTTTAAATTGCCTAAACAACGTTCGGAATGTGGCGCAGCAAGAAACTGTATAAGGGGGACCTTTTTCACTGCTACACCGCTAATCACATACAACAGAGTACATGCGTTAGTAGGAGTTGTTGTGCGGGGGTTCCTTTTCACTGCTACACCGCTAAATAGGCATGCAACGGAATACATACGGTAGTGTAGGTATTGCACAGTGAAAATGGACAGAGAACATTCTGAAACTGAAGCTGTAGCTGACGATAAAGTTGAACATGATGACACAGAAGAACTTTTGCCGAAAAAAAGGAGTCACGTCCGTTGCCTGGAGATAATTTTGGTTTTAAAAGGTTGGATGTGGGCCATTATGTTCAAATGTATGAATACTGGTTCTGTACTACTGGATAATGCTGCAAGCCAAGTAGTACTTGTTTTATTTTTCAATACAGTGTAATGTACCTGGGTACTGTGTAATAGTGTGACGACATGTTGACTTCATTCTAGACATTTCCACTTTAATCTCGACGCTTATGATGACAATAAAGGTGGCATGTTGACTTTATTCTCGACATGTCTGCTTCATTCTCGCCGTTTATGTCAATAAATGAATGTCAATAAATCAATCATGTTACGTTATTTTCAAAATGTTTCCTTTTTCATTACTTCTTTAACACACTACTTCTCCGCTGTGAAGCACGGGTATTTTGCTAGTTTATGTATATAGCTTAGCTTTAAGCAAGGTGCATATTAATGTCATTTGCCCAAATGATGGTTCAGTTGGTAAAAATGTCATTGCCAAGTTGCACTTGTTTTATTTTATTTTATTCTTATTAAGTGAATACTGTGTAATGCACCTGGGCTTGAAGTAATAGTATTATTACTGGAAGTTGCACTATTATTTATTTTATTGTTATTATTTATTATGCAGTTTAATGATGGTAAAGTTGTTTAAAAAAAATCACTTTTACGTGCCAGTGGACAGAGATTGTTAACATTAACAGAAAGCGTAGTTGGTTTAAAAAAAAATGTACTATTTATTTCTTTTTTTAAGACATGTTCAGTGCAATACAACTTTTGACAAGCATCTTTGGATATTTTACTAAGTCTAAATGCCTCTTTGGATGGTTGAAAATATGTTGTCAAAATTTTAGTTTAAGTTGTTTGCATAATTTGTTCAATAAAAAGGTTCCATATTTTGACTGCAACTGTCATGCAATGTGATCCCTTCTCTTCATTAGTGCCACCCCCTTGAAAAGTATCACTTTATGGGGCCATGCAAACCTGTATTAATACTTGTGTGCACATTAAAATAAGTTTTTGTACAATGTACAATGCTCATGACAGTTGAATAGGTTATTCTTAGCCAGTCTACTGCAGTAATTGCAGTTGAAAATGAGGTTAACATCCTCTCGTGCATAGGAAAAAAAATACCGTGAAACCGGTATAATTTAGAAAAATACAGTGATATAGAATTTTGGTCATACTGCCTAGCACTAACGGGAATAACACTTTTTGATTATGTAACTGACAGGCTATACAGATATTTTTAAAACTGAATAGCCAAGATTTTCTTTTTGTTCAAACATTTTTTTTGTTTTAACAATTAGTAATAATAATACATTTTGTTTATATACCACCTCTTCCATGCTCAGGCTGCTTAATTTCAAATGACTGATGGTTTCAGAATTAATGGATTCATACTTTTACATTTATTTTGAAAATGTATCTATTAGCTTGTGATGCCACAGATCTAATGAATATCTGCATTTTCTTAATTTAGGTCAAATTTTGGTCGCAACATATTTCATTCATTCTTGTAGGAATTATTATTGTAACTTCCATCAGAGGTTTGTTAATTACATTAACTAAGGTAAGTTCTGTTTGTTGTAATTCTTTCTGTATTCTAAAGTATATAGTTATACAATATCATAAAAATTCTGCTTAATGGTGAAAGTTCATTTATTGCTTGCTAAGAGGTGCCAGATTGCTTCATAATCTCCCAGCCATTGCAGTTCAACAGAAAAACACCAGATGGCTTACAATAACTTACCTAAAATCATACTGTTCTTTTTAAAATGTTGATTTATTAATTCTGTGGTATAAAATCTTATTTTTGCCATTCAGTTTTTCCAATTACATTTTACTGCAAACACTATTGTAATATTTCAGAATTATACTTCATTGTGCATTGCCTGTACGTGTGCTTTTCACTTACACAAGAATTACTTATTTTAAAATGAAGACAGGCCATTCATTCCGGCCTCTTATAGTTCTTCGGTCCTTCACCAACTTTTGTGTAGACAAGTAGAAATACAATTATGGTCAGCTTTTAATTACCCATTCTACATTTTTGTATGAGTTGATTGCTGTGAGTAAGTGTGCATGTCTTTGCCCAGTGATATACTGACGTGCATCTTCCAGGGTTGATCTCTGCCTTGCGTTTCATGCTGCAAATAAAGGTTTTACATATTCTCTGAAAGATTTTCAAAGAGCATGAATACTACTTGTAGTATCACGCACAAGTATGTTTCTGTCATGTGAGGGAAGAAAGTGAAATATTTAAAGCATGTAACTGTAAGTTGTACAGGATCTTAAAGACTTGTGGATGGATTCTGTTCAGAAAGACTCCTGATCAGTTTGCTCTCCAGTAGTATATTGGAAGTATTTAATGTGTTCACTTAAGGATTTCCATGTAGGAGAGGAAAACAGAAAAATGGAATTTGGGCAGACTTTTCATAAAGAAGAAAATTCTCAATGTATTCTTTAAAAACTCAACATAATGCCAATGCATGTACCAATAAATACAATCTGTACCCGTTGTAATGCCAGTTAAATAACTCTATAATAACACACACTCATTTGGCACCAGTTTGGATTCACCACATTGCCTGGAATGACGTCGAAGGAAACAGAGTAACTGAATGTGGCAGAGACAAAGAGAAGGGTGCACAAAGGATGCAAAAAGACTGATGTGTTTGAGATTTGAACTTTTGCATAATTTGAAATGCATCTTGTTTCTGATAGAAGAATAAATACCAATAACATTACTTGTTTTAAGTGGGTGTACACTGATATAAAGATGTCTGTAAGTCTGGCTGAGGTAAGCACAGAGTGTTCTCTACTGTAAGAAGGCCTGCTGGACAAAAAGTAATGTAAGATATTTTTCAAATTTGGTTAAATTAGCAATGCTTTTGTGTGATTGTGCCTGCACCTTGAAGAACAAAGGTGTAACATATTTAAAGTATTGCAGAGGTCGGGAGAGTTAACTTCTTAAGGAAGTAACTCCAAACAAGATTTTCTTTTCAGAGAAATACAAGTTTTTGTTTGATTTGAATGAAGAAATCATTTCACTATAAACCTTTTTGCAAGGTTATTCTTGAAATTACATCCCAGGAATGTTTTGTTTTCTGGATGACATTGCCCATCACTATATGGCTTGGTGTCAGAGAAACTAAACTGCGGCCAGTCAGTGAATTAGTCAGTGGTAGGGATTGGATGATGGGACTGTGAAATGTATTTTTGGTTCTGTCTACAGTTTGGATCAAATACTAATTGGATTAAACTGTACCCTACTTTTTTCCTGTAGCTTGTTTCTCATTTAAAGTCAATGGTGTGTTACGTTACTTTTAATCGGGGGAATGTCAAGCTTAACAGCTGCAGTTGTTAGATCTCATCACCTTGAGATTACAACTCAGTGACAATTTTTCAAAACAGTTCCAACTTATCTGGAGCTTGCCACATTCTGACAGCCAAGTAATGTGCTGCTTGAAAGCATTTGTGTCAGTCAGGTGTTTTATCATGGAATGGTTTTCGGGTGACCTTATCCGAAAATATTACATACTTTTATTCTCACACCCAGATTCATATTTGTGTAGATCCACACACATGTCCTGCACCTCTGCTCATGCACTCTCGTTATTGCACTTGCCTGGTCTGTAGGAGACAGACCACAGCCGCCATTCACTTTGTGCTGGGACTATGGGCCATCTGCATCCAGAACTGACTGCTACTCTGTTACATTTCATCTGTTAGAGAACCTCTCCTCTCTATTCATTTATACCAGGGTAAAACAAATATTAAAATTTATTGCCTGCTCCCCTTGTTTGCATTTAATTCAGTCATAGTCTTCAGCATTTTCAGATATTCTTAATGTCTCCAAAAAAGCAAAAGTGAATAAATGGTTGTGGCAAATTAATTACATAATCTGGCTCTTTGAGGAACTGTCATAGATAGAGGCAGACACACATAAATGTGTGTGGCATTCAGTTTCTTGAGGTCATGCTTATAGGTGATGGTTGTTTCTGCTTTTCTTTTTTCCCACTTCTCCTCAATAATAAGTAAAGAGAACATGTTCTATCTACTGCAGGACAATATGTTTAATACTCTCATCTCAAATATGTTTCTGGGCAGCAGTGGAAATTTCTATTTCTTACAGAAGAATATTGTCTTTATAAAAGGTCATCCCAAAAGTGAGCTGAAGACTCTCTCTTCCCTCTGTGTATTTCTTAAAATTCTTTTAAAAGTGAGATAAGAGCAGATCCTATTTCACTGCAGTTTATTTTACAGATCTTTGATCAGAATTGCTTACTTAAGGATTCTTATATATTTAAAAAGTAAGTAGGGTTCTTGTATCAAACCCTCTATTATTCCTTCATACTTCAACAGATTTTCTTTTTTTTCCAGCAGTTCTTTACAATAGTTAATGCCAGTTAAGTTTAGCTTTTAGAAGCCCAAAGTTGGGTTAGCTCTTGCTTATGCTGAAGTAAATTTTGAAAGCAGAACGTTTACTTTCTTGTTAATACTTTCTTTGTTTCCCTGTACAATATACAAATATGTTTTGGAGCTTTGTTTTAAGGGGAATAATAAAATAATAATAATATATATATAGCACCTTTCCCATGCACTACTACAAGAGTTTTTCTTTTGTCTCACATTTGCACTAGTGAAAAAATGTAAATGGGTAATATAACATGTTTTAGATGCTTTAAAAATTAAAATTTAAAACTTTCTTTGCTTTATTAATTTAAATTGCTTATCTGTTTGGTTGATTTACAACCCGTAAGTACAAAGTATAGCCATTTACATAATTCTGTGGTGTGTGGAGGTTAGGTGACTCATTATTTATAGTTGTAGTTTAATATTTTGCCAACGTGCAATTTGCATAACTGCAGTAATCTTCTTACAGCATTTTCAGTAAATAACTTACAGCTTTCTTCAGAAGTATTTCTGCATCATTTCATGGAATAGGAATTCATTACTTAATAAAGCATGGGCATGTTATTAAAAACTAAATCTAAAATGGCTAAAAAGAATTTCATGAATCAACATAAAAATAAAAGCTAACTAAAACACATTAACTTCACTGAAATTAAAACTCATTCAAAAACTGAAATAAAATTAAAATGGGTAGAAATGAAAATGGGTTGTTCCCCTGTCGAAAATGCAGAAAGGAGTACAGGCACAACGGCATTCCTTCCATTAATCAATTACTGAAACATGGCATGGCAAATCCATAGGTGAAATATTTAAAAACTGAAATTAAAGTGACACACACCACAGGCTTTACTGCATAGTTTGGTGGCTTTTCTCTTTTAAAGTAACTGGTGTCTAAAATTTGACAAAACAAAGCTTTTGATTGCTGGTGCAGTATTTTATTTTTTTTCTCCATTTCTTATATTAGTTTATCATAGAAAACACAATTTGTAAAATAATTCCATCATTTTTTTCAAGTCCAGAAGGTGGTGGCTATTTTCAAAATCTAATGGAAATACAAATTACAAATTTTAGCAATTTGGAATGATTTCTAATAGTCTGGGTTTATGCAACACAAAGATATGAGGGTAACTTGCCCATGCAATTTTTATTTCTTCATTGAGTGATAAAGAGAGAAATTGCACTGGTGTAGTTGTTTATTAAATTATTAATGTCTAGAAGGTTGTGTGGATTATATGCCTTCGATGAGTGCTGTAAAGTACTTGAAACAATTTTTAAAATGACTAGTCCTTCTAAAGTAAACAGCTTTCAGCTTAAACTGACCAGTAGAGAGAGCATGAGTGAGATACATTTTATTTAACTTTTAAAACGTGACTCGCATATAGATTGCTGGACTAAAAAGAGCCTCCCTGAGTGTTTTATCTCCATGTTTCTAGAATCGTTTTGCTATGTAGGCTAAAATAAAAGCTAAGCATTAAAGTAAAATATATTTGGGGTTAAAGTATAATTGAAATAGAAAAACTGAAAATGAAATAAGTAAAAATTGTATAGAATTGATACATTATGATAAATTATATAACCATTTTTTCTGAAGCATTTATATTCACTCTGTGTGGCAACTCATAACATTTTATTTTTGTAAAATTTTCCTTGTGTACCAAGGCTACCAATATCTTATGTAAACATCAATGCATGTATACTGATACTCATTTTCTGTCCTGTTTTTCTATGTCTTCCACCGTAAGTGCCATTTTTTTATGTCTATATTCATTATGCCCAGTAACTGCAGAAATTCCAATAACTTGTGTATACTGTTGTTAAATTACACTTTGCACATTATATTTATGACTTTTGGCAGGTGGATAAGAAAATATAATCAGGTCAATTAAATGATTTCATGGATATGTTCCAGATATTCTTTAAAGCAAATATTTGTCTGCCATCACATTTTATTTTATTTGAATGTTTACACATTAGTAATCCTATTAATAAAGGTGTAATTAAGCTTTGCAAATATTAAATTTTTTAGTAGAGTTTCAGGTTTGTGATATTACATTAAAATACTATGAAACCTTTATTTATGTAAATGGGTGAAGACGTTATGTTTTGGAATAGCCTGCTGTTTATTATTTTTTAATGATATTTATTTTATGTGTTTTCTCCCCAGTTTTTTTATGCTATTTCAAGTAGCAAATCTTCAAATGTAATTGTCCTGGTTCTTGCACAAATTATGGTAAGTATCCTTTAGATCATTTGCCCTCAAAAATATACAAATGTCTCTCTTATCATAGTATTGTGCCAGTCAAAGATGATAACTAGGAAGGAGTGACTTTGTTTTATTCTGTTGTGAGGTTGTTTTTTGAAAAAAAGTAATTGGCGATTTGCTGAGTTCATGTACCATAGGAATTTGAGTTACCACATGTAATATCATACCTTCACCTATCACACGTACACATGAATTTCTGGTTGGTGTTTCAGAAGTAAAGCAAGTTTTTTCTTCTTTTCTTTATTGTAAAAAAAAACAACTTAAGATTTACTACAACAATATACAGCATTTTTCTAAAAACAAAAGGGCATGGGCTGAACAGGCTGTGTCCATTTTAGCTATCTGAGAGATGTTTGGTACCATTTAGAGCTTAAGCCAGACAACACTTTAACCTATCACAGGGCACATGCATACACTTAATTTGGAGGTAATATTTAAGCTAACTGTACATGAGAGAAGATGGAGTGTTTTTTTTTCTCATTTCAGAATTTTTAAAGATTGATTGTGGGGAAAAAAAAACAAACAAGAAAAACTTAATAGTTATGTACATCGTGTGTGAGATTCAGATTAAGTGCTATTTACTATAAGCACAACAGACAAAGCACATTAACCAGTTTATCCTATTAAGCTAAGTCAGAGCCTTTGGAAAGTAGTGAATGGTGATGGAAGGATTCGTAAATGCAAATTTGTAATACAATGAACATGATGGAAAAACAAAAGCACACAATGTCTTTGTTTTTTTTGCCTCAAGGATCCAACATATTGGGTTCAAATCCCATGCCTGGTCATTGTTGTACGGTTTTCCTCCCACATACCCAGAAGCATGCATGTTATGCATGTTATGTTAATTGTTTATTCCAAATTAGCCCCATGATAGACATTTGCCCAGTCCAAGTTTGTTTTCTGTTTGCAGCTGATGCTACAAGGATAGGCTGTGAACTTTTGTAATATTTGAGAATGTATGTCATTTATGTACTTGATTCTTGCCTCCTGACATCTGCACTGTACTATTATGAGTGCCATTATGAATAACGTATGTTTTTAAAATTGTTTCATTGTAAAATTTTAGTTACAAAATAGTCCAATTAGTTTAACAAAGGTAGTGTACTGTTTTTGTACAAAACTATTTGTCATAGAAACATCTTAAATCAATAAATAAGCAGTATGTCATTTATTGGTGCTGGAATAATGGGGGGGGGAGGGAATCAGACAGCATTTGTATTCAAACCCTGCTGCTGACACTGTGAGACCTTGAGCAAATCATTTCACCTCTCTGTGTGTTTTGTTGTACAGGGAATGTACTTTGTTTCATCAGTCCTGCTGATGAGGATGAGCATGCCTTTGGAGTATCGGACTATTGTTACTGAGGTACTTGGAGAGCTACAATTCAGTTTCTACCACCGCTGGTTTGATGTCATTTTTCTAGTCAGTGCCCTCTCCAGTATTCTGTTTCTCTACTTAGCTCACAAGCAAGCACCAGAGAAAAACATGACAATTTAACTTTCTGTGCTTCCATTTGGTTGGGAAGGAAAAAAAAACTGCTTTCAGCAATCATAATCTGGAACTCTTTTATGTGTACATGCAGTTAAATTGAATCTACTGTCTTTATTTCTGTAATGGCAGTTGTGCCATTTAGAAATTTACAAGAAATTCCTGAATCAGGATTTTTTTTCTTACTTTGTGGACTTATTTATTGTCTTGGATTGTAAAATGTTTGAAGAATCATGAGCTACAAATTTGTTAATAATGTGGCATATTGTGTGTATTTTACAATTATTGTAAAAATATTTTAATTACAATAGCATACAGAAATGACGATATTAGATTAAACAACACTCTTTTGAAAATAACACAAACTATTAAATGTACAAAGACTGTAACAACTTCATTTTGAGATTCCTGCTCCTGTCCAAAGTCTTGTAAAGCTTGAAATCAAATCATAATACTGTATTATGGTTGGGCTGAAATTTTGCATTAACACTCAAATAAATGGTCCTTTATTATCCACTGTAAATTGTTTTCCTTTTAATCTCATTTAGGATTTTGAGCCTAATGGAATAATGAGCTAATTATCTCCTAGGAATTTTTTTTCTGTGTGTATGTTTTTATATTCTCATATATATGTAATGTTAACCTTAATTCTAGTCAGTCAATGATTAGAGCAAGTTTCTCATATTGCTACCCTCATAGTTTTTAAGAAAATTTAAGTGTTTGAATAATGAATAAGTGAAAGAGCAGAATTTAATATTCATTATAACTCTCACCAGTCTACAAAGGATAACCTTATATAAAGCTGATATGCCCAAGGGTATAAATAAAGCATATAAACAGGAAAGTATGGTGCACATATTCACCATTAAATGTATGTTTTCAGATTATAGGTGAAAATATTGGCTAAATGTGTTCAGATTATTCATGCAGGAATAAGAGAATAAAAAATTTTGTGGTCAAGGATAGTTCTTTTATTAGTGATATAGAACATACAGAGAAGCCAGAGGCTGAGGCTTTATCCTAGGCATCTATCACAGTAGGATTTGTCTGAGATTGTAACAAAAGAGCTGCTGTGAAAAACAGACGGTGGTTTAGGTTACAGATTAGCAACATCATTCAAGACAAAAGGTCTCTTCATCAAGGTTAGTTATGAACACCCCAAAGCAGCAAATAGCATTTTAGTGAGCAAATGGAAATTGTTGAAGTCAAGTCAGCCATGAAGTTTGTACATACAGAATACATATCTGTACATAATTGCAGACTTGATGCAGTTAAAACTTAAATATATAAAAAGAAAATTATAAATAAATTAAGATGACCTTTTTTCCCTTTAATCTGTTTTAATTTGACATTTTATGTTGCAGAAATTAATACAACTTTCTTAGTCACTATAGAAGCAGAGTGTTTACCATAGAAAATGTTTTAAGATAAATTTAACATTGCTTTTTCTTTTAGTTACAGTTTTTTTTTTTTTTTGCTTTTTTATTCAACTCTTTAATCACATACACACAAAACACACTATATGCTTGGACCAGCGGTTAGCAGCGCTGACTCATGGATTCAGTGTGAATCCTGTCATTAATCTTATTGTTTTTTGAGATTCTACTTATTTCTGTGTAGGTTTTCTCCCATATTCCTTAGTAGGCACATTTTATGCTGACAATTTGAAAATTGGCCTTTTGAGAGGTTAGTGTTAGTATGTGAATGAGTAGGCCCCTATGGTGGACTGGAACCATTTTAAGGTTTTGATGAGTTAGGGCTCTAGCACTTGGGATCATGATCTGGATTGGATTAAGGGGGTAAGGGAATGATATGTCTTTAATCACAGAGATGGAACAGCTATTCTGTCTACTCAGTGTGTGTAGTTGTTTGCATGTTCTTAAACATGTTTGTTCTTTTCTTTGACCAGTATTAATCATAACCAGAGTCTGGGTGCAAAGCAGGCACAGACCCAAAATAGGACAGAGCACACACATTCAGACTGGGTAATTTCAATGCTGATAGTTTACTTCAAACTATGTTTTAGAAACTTTGTTGGTAGTTATTTCTCTGCTCTGTATGATCAAGTGCAAGATTCTCAAAACTTTAATGGTTAGCGATCTGTCCTGTAAATGGGTTTTATTTTCATTAATGTCATTTCATTTCTTAGCGCTTATTGTAGACTATATGTTATATAGTAAAGCAGGATTTTTTTTTGATCTTCATAATGATGGCAAACATTCCTGAAGTGTTAGATGAACCTCTGCATGAATGGTATGCAATTCGTATGAGGTTATAATCCATATATTTGGAAATATGACTGAACCGTGGTATATCAGGAATTTTCCCAAGTGCTCTTGCATATAAAGGAAATTTAGAGTTGACAAATAGATTTATGCTATGCAAGCATAAAATCTGAACGTCACATCTTTCTTTATGCCTTTTTTGAAATGTCAAGGAGCTTTGCGCTTGTGTATGTGTGTGTGTATATATGTATATGTATAATCTCACATACATACACACACATGCACCATATATGTAAAATTTGTAAAATGAATTGTCAAATTTGAAAAATCCATCAAATGTCAATTAGCTCAGTGTCAATTGCAGTGACCCCAGTTAGCACTGAAATAAACCTAGAATATATTTTAGAATACTATACAGTATATGTATTCGTGACAGTGAAAAGTTATCATAAAATCACAAAAGAAATAAGTGTTTTGTGAAATGGGATATAAAAAATGGAAACAATTGATACATCGGGCTGCAAGATTCCAATATGTCATTTTTTGAAACATTGGGTGGTATATTTTTCTTTCCACATTATTGCATATTTGAAATTAACAATGTGGGCTCAAAACATGTACATATAAAATCTCAATAAGTAATATAAATTACAAATTGTTAATCTTTTATACAAAATACACTTCTCATTATTTGCAACTTAATGTTTGAAAGTATTAAATTAAAATTGCTCAATAGAGTATACATTTCCTGAGTGAGGTTTGGAAATTAGCTAAGTGTCATAAAATTCAAAGAGTCCTAGAAAATAAAAGAGTTTGATAAAATGAACATGGTGAACTTGAAATCTTGCCTTTTAAATTTAAACTTGCTCATGAAATATCTTAAAATAATTTGTTTCAAGTGTACTGGGGTGCTATGTACTTTAATAAAAAATTTTCTTTGAAAACAACTCATTTGAAAGTTCTTTATTGTCAGGTTTAATGACAGAAAAAATAATAAAAATGACAAATCAACTGTTTATGAAATGTGATTCATCATAGATGTCTACAATTCTTACATACCTCTCTAAGGAATTTATTACAGAATTACAAAAACCAAGTACAATTCTTACAGCTGGCCTTCAGCAAGAAAACAAAGTTTCTGCCCTAAAGTGTCAGTACTAAATATTTTACTTAAACTGATATGGTTCCTCCAGAAAGTCTTTTAATCAGTCTTATTTAAAAATAAATATGAATTCATGTTAAATATATGCAGGAGATCCTGCTTCCCATCTCCTGAATCTCACGTAATATACTTTCTGACTCTTTATTGTCAGCAAGTGGTAAGCTTTTGCAGATGTATTGTACGAGGGACGTTCAGAAAGTTTCTGCACTTTTTTAAACTATTTATTAAGAATTTCAAAAACAAATTACAAGCACTTTTCTACATAGTCACCTGCGTTTGCGATACAATTTTCCCAGTGTCATACCACCTTTTTAATGCCCAGTTACTACTCACCTTCACCATTTCAAACGAAAATATGAAAGTGTGGAAACTTTTTGAACGTCTCTCATATAAAGATTTTGCTATTCATTACTATAATTTATTAAGGATGTTCAAATATCATCTGAGAAAGGTACTAACATCAGAACTTCTAAGATATAATATAGCATACACATATTTCACTCTGTTTTATTTTAGTGTGGCATTCAAGAATATAGCATGGAGGAATCAGTGCTCCAATATATAGCCTTCCATTTTCTGTGTGACAAGGAAATATTTTGTTGCATTCTGTGCACATTCACATTTTGTAGTTCAGTAAAGTGATGCTTGCTAACATCATATTCTCTTAATATTGTGTGAATGTGTCCTTTATTCTTATTGCCCTATCAATTATAACCCATTGTTACAAAGGTGAACTTTAACAAAACCAAAATTGCAGAATCTTGGTGCATTTAATTTTTGGATCCTGTTCTGGTCTCTATTATCTTTTTCCCCCTGGTTTTAATAATGAGTGGTGTTATTGAAATGATTGTGCACAGCCTATTTAGATATATCATGCACTGAAAGAGATCTAAAAAACTAAAAATGTGAAATTAAGAAAATATCTTGCTGTAGTATTACTTTCTTTTTGAAAAGATTCAGTTATTTATTTTTTTGCAATCACATTTCATTGGCCTGCATACTAGTTTGACCAACACATAATCCAGCCCACAGTGAAATTCAATGATTAGTTTGCATTGTCAAACTAAATTAAGAATGTATTGACCAATATTAAAATAGCTGGGAAAGGGATATTCCTCCATGTTTGTTCTGATGAATCTGAAAAGAATATTCTTTCCCAAGAATGGGATGGAGTGCATATATGTTGCATGGTTCTATTTTTCTTCTGGTTTGTTTTACAGACTACTTAGAGCATAAACTTTCAGAGAAAAAAAAAAAAAACTATACAACCCTTTACCATGGTGGTAAGTAAAATAGGGCACAAAAAATGAAAATTTACAAGAACTTTGTTTAGATCAATGAAAGAAGATCTTTGAAATAATGTAGGTGTGCAAAAAGAAAGTATATTGTGAAATTTAGGTTTGCAATTGCTTGCGGCTGATTTTTTTTGACATTATCTCTCATTTTAAGACTTTGTCAAGAAATTCATTATCCATAATTAGTTAATTTGCTCACCTAATTCACTTAATAATGAAAAGCTTGGTGATAAAACACAGTGGATCCCACCAGCTTGACTGATTTTTCCACTAATAGCAACCGTATCCTGTCATGTTACTGATGATAGTGTGTTTAGATTTGCTAATGAAATCAAGCCTGTATAATCTGCCAAGTGAGTTACTTGAAAATATGCAAATGAAAGTAGTATGCTTTTACTGAAACTTCAGAGTTGACATCTTTGGTGATGCAAAGTCATGAATGAAATTACATTTCTTCATAATCTCTCATCTTCTGCTTCTGATGCTGATGACGACGACGATGATGATGATGAATCAGCCTGTAGGTAGGGGTAGAGAAAATATTTGTTATAAAATTGTAACCACCTAATGGAAGTTTCTTTACACATAACTTCCCATTGGACCTGTTTGATCTCTGTAAGAGCTGTAATTAGGAAAAAATTAAACAACAAAGACATAGTGCTTACAGCCACTAGGATGGCGGGAGAAGTGGTAACAATGTGGCAGCTATCTGGTTTTATACAAAATGATTTGGAAATTACTTTGCTCAGACTGATAAAGTAGCTTGATTTTGCTAATAGAAGCAAAAAGAACATTAATATGACCCATTAATCAGATAAACTGAATAAGTTAATTTTGGGGAAAACAATTTTCTTTAGTTTATTTTCCTTCAAGTATATTGTCTTGTGAGAGAAATGCATTTGTAATATATACTGATTGGAAAAAAAAAAAAACAGTTAACAATGAAATTGAAATTTCTTCCTGTCCCTCTGCTCACATCCACCCACACAATCTGACCCTATAAGCAGGTCAATGTCAGGCCACACACACAACTGCTCTGGTCACAGACCTTTGAGGAATGAACATCCTTGACACGCCTTTTCTCCTGACATTATCCCTTTAGAGCACCTCTTGGATGCCCTGGATGTAACATCTGGAGACATGTCCCTCTCTGTCTGCCAAAGGCCAGTAACTTCGTCAGGGCCTTATGCAAGTTCAGCGGCTCTTTGAGTCTATGTGCAGTGGTTGTCAAGTAGTGGTGGCTGCAAGAGAGCGTCGCACAAGAAATTGGAGCTCTGCAAGACAACTGTTGTTAATGATCACAGATTCTGTTTTCTTTTTTTATTGTTACACTGTTTTGTTTTCTCGTGTTATTTTCATACTAGCTGAAATTCCTGGCGTTGCCCGGAAGGAAAACAAAGTGTTTTTTTTTTGTTTGTTTTATTTAACTGCGTGAGAAAAATAGTTAAAAAAAAAAAAACTTTAAAAATAAATTAACAATGAAGACTCACTAATGTGCTTGTCTTGCGGTCTTGTATGTATGTTATCATCCAGTTGACGCTCGGAACTGGCCAACTTTATGATCATGGACATTAGCCAACGTGAGAGAGGCCTTCAGTTGCTTAGAAGTTGCCCTGCGGTCCTTTGTGGTCTTGAATTTCCTCCATTTGTACACAATCTGTCTGACTGTGGATTAGTGGAGTCCAAACTCTTTAGAGATGGTTTTGTAACCTTTTCCAGCCTGATGAGCATCAACAACTCTTTTTCTGAGGTCCTCAGAAATCTCCTTTCTTCATGCCATGATACACTTCCACAAACATGTGTTGTGAAGAGCAGACTTTGATAGATCCATGTTCTTTAAATAACACAGGGTGCCCACTCACACCTGATTGTCATCCCATTGATTGAAAACACCTGACTCTAATTTCACCTTCAAACTAACTGCTAATCCTAGAGGTTCACATACTTTTGCCACTCACAAATATGTAATATTCAATCATTTTTCTCTATAAATAAATGACCAAGTATAATATTATTGTCTCATTTGTTTAACTGGTTTCTCTTTATCTACTTTTAGGACTTGAGTGAATATCTGATGATGTTTTACGTCATATTTATGCAGAAATATAGAAAATTCTAAAGGGCTCGCGAACTTTCAAGCGCAACTGTGTATATTATATATATATATATATATATATAGAGAGAGAGAGAGAGAGAGAGAGAGAGAGAGAGAGAGAGAGAGAGAGAGAGAGAGAGAGAGAGAGAGAGAGAGAGAGAGAGAGAGAGAGAGAGAGAGAGATCTCTGTACAAATTAACGTTTGGTTTCCAAAATTTACTCTTTTAAGTTCAGATTCTTATTCTGCATTGTTCAAAATGTCTAGAAAAGTTGATTTTAGTATTGTGTGTGTATTCAAGTGTGCCTGAGGAAAATTGAAATTAATTTTCATTGTAAGATTATGTGTATTTTTGTATTTGGAAGAATTCTTGAATGATAAAAATCCTAGGAAAGATTCAAAAATTTAAAACAAGCCGTTTTTTTTAAGAATCTACCCTGAACACTGACACATACAGTATGTACAGTACGATAACTGAGAAAAAATGTTTTTCAGACATGGTGTTTGTCTTGTCTTCATACCTGTCTTTGTCTTATAGCCACATCTTTCAAAAACAGACCTATGTCCAGCGATAGCTGCTGTGGAAATTTTTAATCTAACCTGGGATTTTGGACGTTTGCTCAGTTTAGTCATGGGGCACTGATTTAAATATACATATGTGCATATATGAAGGCACATGTAAGAGCACATACTGGATGATGAAGAGAAAATTAGGATACACAAACCCACACCCATCTATCTGTAAAGTTCAACATGGAAAGGAGGTGTTAAGCCAGCCCAGGATCGATCTGTCTGTGTATGTATCATGTTTTCTTCATTTGTCATATTTAGTTTCAGATTAAATATTTAAGTTGTTCATTTGACTCCATTTCCTGTTCATTCTATTATACATTTACTTGTGTATGTAATAAATGTTATATACGTTAATGTACTTGAATTATATTATTACACTATACAGTCAGTTTTATTGTATTGTAAAATCACCTGTTTTTTCTTACAAACACATTCAATCAGTAGTCAGGTTTCACAACAGTTTTTGACTGTGGGTGGAAGACAGGTATCCCTATAGTGAACCTTCATTAACACAGGAAAAATATGAAATTTGTTCACTGAATCATGCTGATGTCTAAATGTTGTATTGACCCCAATGTAACACCCAATATTTCTATTACATTTTCTAAGATTATTAAAAAAAACTGATTTTCATTCGAAATTTGAAGCTTCTCCATATGTCACTTCTTAAAGGGGATAATTCTATAGGATTGTAGAAGTTTACAGAAAAACTTTACCCTTTTCCTTGTCTCTGCAGGACTGTTGTTGGTGGGTGCAGGATCAGGGCCTGGTTCAGCTTCCTTTTTTTCTGCTACTGCTGGTGCTGATGCTGCTTTTTCAGCTTTTATCTCTGTAATGACCTCGGTGTGCACCTCTTTCCAAGCAGCAGAATTGGAGCAAGTCTCTGTGTTAGGCGATTCTATTAGAGCTGTGGTGATGGGAATGTTTTTCTCGGTGAAGTAGTTATAGACTGTTTTCTCAGCCAGTAGCATTTCGATTTTGCTTCCAGCTGATCGGATCATTTCTACCACCTCTTCGTGGGATTTCTTTTCCACATTCACACCATTAACTTCAACCAAAATGTCATCATCTACCAAACCAGATTGTTCTGCAGGACTGCCCTTCACCACCTGTAAGAATTCATACATGTATTACTTTAGATACAAATTAACAAGTTTAACAATTAAAAGCCAGGGACTGAACTGAAAACACCTGAGATGAAAAGCCCAGCTGACTGATTAGGACCAAACTGGTCTGGAAGAGAAATTAGCCTATTTATATTATTATATAAACCTCTCTGCTCTGTAGTTTATGCTATGGAGACTTTTTGTATTGTTCTAAGTGACTCTTTGACATCTTCCAAAATAATCAACAAGGCAATGAAAGCATACAGCATGTTCTGTTGATATAATTATTATTATTTTGTCACAAGCATTTATGATCTTGATTAATCAGCTGTCCTCTCCCACTTTGATTATGCAGTCAAAAAGGCTGCACAATGCAACGTACAATTTTAGAACATTGTTGGATCTTTCCAGGATCTGTCTGTGCGGGCTCACTTGATGTCTGCTTTTAAAATATATCAGTTACACCACCAAGGTCCTCCCAGTGTGTGGCAGTTGTGTGTTTCTTGCATTTGCTGTGCTTGTTCAGTTTTTGCACAGTATTAGAATACTGTAATGCATTTAGTGATGGTAAATGCAGTTAATGGTGATACTGATTTGCTTTTTCTCTTTTTCTTTTTGTATAGTTTTATTTCTTCTTTTTACATAGTAACAGTTACCAAATTGCAAAGCACCGGTGCAAATGACAATTTATGTTAAAGAGAAAAAAAGCTGCTTCAGTGTTGCCAACACTTGTGAGAAGATTATCAAGCAGCAAGCCTTCCGAATAACAAGGAAAGCAATTACAAGGATGGTAAGGGAATCTTTTTATCACCGTTTATGAAAAAAACATGTTAACATAGAAATTAAATCTTGTAAGTTCTGAATTGACACTGCACACACATAAAGAGGCATCTTTAAGGAATGTGCATATTTTTTTTTTTTCCAAAAATAGGATGACCTCTTTATTTGCACAGTCCCTATTTAGACCATTTTGTGTTTTGTTAGCTTGTGCTGTGCTAATTATTGACACTTTATTTAATTTGTGCTTGGTTTTAGTTTTTTTGGTTTTTTTAGTGACAGCGGTTTTTGTTTAGTGAGATAACTAACTTGCATGATTTCAAAATCAATGTAGTTACAGCAATATACAAATTTCATAACATCTGATCTCAGATATTTCCTTAGATAGTACTCAAGTAACTCTTGTTACAACTGATCCTTTTGGCAGGATCATGCTTTCCAGAAACGAACCATAAGCTGATATTACAGTTCCCTGCAAACACCCCTGGCTAAATTACATATTTTATTTAAAGTTAAAAAATGGTAAATATAATTTTTACAGTAAACCGTCTAGAGCAATGGCATTTTATCCATCAAACCACTTATTTTTCTAACCCGCGTATCCATGAAAATGTTAATGTACAGTTATGACTTATTTAATGATCAGAAAAAGTGAGAAAAAAAAAATTCAAGAGCATTTGCAAATGTCTGGACACCATACAAATTCAGTTCTTAGTTGCACTAATTTTGGCAAAAAAACACAACTTTTAAACTTCTTTAAAGTCTTTAAATGATTAATTTAGAATTTTTTTCACAATTTTTCTTTGTAGACCACTTCTAGCTGTTAAAGTATTCTTGGGCTGTTTTACATGCACAGCATGTTTAAGTTCTTCCCAAAGATATTCAGAGATGTTCAAGTCTGGAGACAGTGAGAGCCATTCAGAAACATTTGCCTTATGTTTCTTAAGGGTACTTCTCAGTAGATGTTTGAAGCGTGTTTTGGGTTGTTGTTTTGTTGTAGATACCATCCTTTTTTCAGCTCCACTTTCCTAACTGGCATTCCAGTAGAATCCATTCTTTCCTGTACTCGTGCAGTGTCTCCTGTGCCATAAGCTGCTGTACAGCCCAATACATTGTTTATTTGTGATGAGATTACAGGCAAGCTTTTTTTGTAATGGCTCTTCCATGAAGGTCATGTTGGCCTTAGTAACACTGCACCGTAGAGTAGTTCACCACCACTTCTTTTTCTATCTAACCCTGTCTGTAGGTCTCTTGCAGTTTTATTGGGGGTTTTCTTTGCCTTCCTACAGAGTATATGAGCTGTTCCATCAATCAGTTTTCTTGGTCAACCAGTCCTTGTGTTGACCTCAGTAGTCTCCCTTAATTGTCATTTTTAATAACATTGTAAATTATAGAAATTGCTAGCATGAAAGCACTTTGATATTATTTGTTGTATTATTTCCCTGCTTTATAGGAATTATTCAGATTCTCAGTTTCTTAGAAGAGCTCATGGCTGTTGAGTGTTTTACAATATTTGAAGAGTTAGTTTAGAAACTTTATTCAATATTATTTAATGGGTTTACCTTTTTGACATTTGATTTTCAATTATTTATTTTCTTGATCATTTATAGTTGTATTGTCAATTGTTCACTCAGTGGGTTAACTCACTCTTATAGAACCTGCTGAATATTTCACTTCTACTTATGAGTGTTCAGACTTTTTTCATTTTATGCTTAACATCACAGCCTGCTCTCCCAGTTAGATTTCTAATGTCTTATCTCTAAACATTGCTAGGCTTTCTCCCTTTTGTTAACATTACCTTCAGGTCTTTCTAGCGGCATCTTTTCATTTCTTATAATAACTCAGCAAAACAAATCTAACTAAATCACTTTCCTGTATTGGACTAAGACAGAATCTTCGGAGCTTAATTCTTCAAACCATCAACAATTGTGTAATCCAAAAATTGCCTCAGAGAGCATCCTCCCTTTACTTATCAGGAGCATCTAAAAACCAAGCAGCTGTCAAACCTTTTTGTCTCTGTTTTATTCACAATATAATTGATCCTAAATCTATAAAAATAATACTTATTTCAGTTGTCTCCTGGAGCTTTAATCAACACAAGCCATACCACATCACTATTTTCAGTTGATCTAAATCTAATTTCTAAAATTCTTTCTTTTTATGCAGTCATTTTCACAACTGAGCTGTCAAGAGTAATCGCTTCCTGCATGATTGAACTGTTAGATAGTCATCACGACAGTCATCAACACCTGCACATTTTACCTTAATCTCCCAATATTTATTTAATTTTCTATAGTGATGGAGTTGCTTATAGATGTAGCATTTTTGCGTAATATAATCAGTGCCTGTTAAACATTCACCTTTAGCTCTGAAGTTTAATTTAAGGGGTTGTTGGATTTTTTTTAGCTATTCAACAGCAGGTTTAATTAATATGAGTCTAATAAAAATGTGCTGTTGGGTTCACAAATTCCTGAGTTTGAGAACCACTGATACCAATAATTTACAAACTGATTTTTTCATTAAAATAACAAAAAACATGCTTAGAAATGTGGAATTTTTCTTGCCTCTTTTAGGAAGTGGCCAGGTGTTCCTCTTATTGCATTCAAGTGGAAACCAAAGCCACTTGTGGTTTTCTCCAGCTTGCAGAGTTTTGGTTTGTGTTTGACTTTGTCCTCTGGTGCAGTAGTTGGAGTTGTTGGAGTTGTACACAGAGGCTTGTTGTTGGAATGATTCTGTTCTTCCCAGCAGAGCATGGGTGATACTCCTGCCTGTAAAACAGACTAGCATCAATGATGCTGCATTTGTGAAATTAATTGGTTTTAAAATTTGAGTGTGATCAAATTTAGTAAGGATTGGTTTCATCTGTTTCATGATATTGGAGGTAAACAGTATTTTAGAAACATTGTAAACAGAGCCTTAGAAATCCAAGTATTGTTATTTAATCAAACCAAAATATTAACAAGTTAATAATGTCTTGTGAAGACTCAGATTTAGAGAATGACAGAAAAGAGTTTGTAAGATGGAGAGTGGCCACAAGTTGAATAAGACAAATAATGTTTAGTTTGTATGCAACATTGCAATACCTGAGGTGTTACCCAAAGCATTATTGATACTAATTACAGTATTTCATTATTATATCTATTTTAAAATAAGGAAACAGAGCAGAAGAAGAAAGGAATGTCATTAGAAAGACTTGAATTCAAGAAGCCAATTGTAAGGAATTTGAGAAAAAAATTGGACACATGAAGTTGAAGTAGTCAAGAAAAGTTAGGAATGCACCTTTCTAGAGGGTGTGCACTACTTATGCAAGTTAATGGAAACTAATAATGATAGGTAAACATTAGTCAGCCCATCCCCTTTTAAAAATGAATGTGTGATTATATTCTGGCACTAGCATATCATAGTTGATTTAGTGTAATAAAGTCACAACCTTTATCCCTTTATCTTAAATCGATGGAATTATATTACTAGTTTAGATACTAAAAAGGTTCACACCTTTTGTCATAAGAATGTGGGTAAGGAAGAATGTAGATTGAGCATTGCTGTACACGTCAGCTAGTAAACAACAGCCAGTCCTATAATGTAATCATCCAGTTTATTATGAATTAATCTTTTACTTACCTGTCCCTCTCAGATTTGAGACAGTAATACAGTACCCGCAACATTTGACAGAAAAAGACAGTTTGTGTGGCTGTTGAGTAACTTCAGTGTAAAAGCTGTGGAGTATATTGGTGTGAATAATGTCTTTTTTTCCTTTTCTTCAAAATCATGTCAATTGATTTGAAAGAAAGTAAACTTGAAACCTCAGCAGAAGAAAGTTTTGTAGATGCTCCAAGAAAATCTTTTGACAGTCTATTTAGCTTTTTGTTGTTCTTCCTGTTTTCATGTTTTGTTTTGTTTTTTGTTTTTTTTTCTTTGGGTTAATTGACAATTGTAAATTGCCCAGGCCAGAGTGAGTATGGTTATGTGTGAGTGTCTACATTTAGCTGTAGAGATGTTTAGGGCCAGTTCTTTATTTTGGGTGATAATCACTCCTCAAAGGAAAAAGTAAAATCTCCAACAAGTACAACAGGCTTTACAAACCAAATCCCCATCTAGTATCATAGCTTTGCAGCACAGTTGAATATTCATAAACTTTCTGGGACATTTTGAGAAGTTGTTATGAGCAGTAACAATTTGTTTGCCTTGGTAACTGCTTAGCCAGCCGTGCCTGATCTCACTAGTTAGTCCATTGGTGTCAGTTACTTTTCTAGTGTAGAAAAAGTGTCAGGCTGAGATTTTGGGACATCTTAGCAGATAGCTAACTAAAAAATGTTTACCTCTTGATAGTCAAACCAGCTTTTGTTATCTTAAGATTATGTGCTATGGGGGTCACTAAATCATTGCAATAAAATATATATATATATATTCTTGGCATTTGAAAAGTGACCCCATTCATTATTAATGACTTGTGATTTAGTAATTGTTTAACTGATTAATTAAGATAATTAAGTAATAGTACTAGGGTGTTGTACCATGTTAGCCATTACATTTTGCCTGAAGAAGTGGCCTGAGGTGCCACGAAAGCTTGCATATTGTAATCTTTTTTAGTTAGCCAATAAAAGGTGTCAATTTACTTTACCTCTTGCAATAATAAGTAAAAAAGAGAAAGCAAAAAAAATTGAGTGTTGGCAGTGTTTCTCCTTCACCAAAGCTATATTTGATATTCTAAGAAATTAGGATAATGGCGACAATGCTGGATTTTAAGAAAGAAGTGAAAGGTGAATAATACTGAAGGATGTTAGTCTGGCAGGCTGTCGAGTCATTGTTATGGACTGCAATGAATCTATAAAGTGTTTTTTTTTTAAATATGTTACCTACCTGAGTAGTTGTGTGATATGTGAGAAAAATTTGTTAAGTCATTCATTCCTGCAGTATAAAAGAAAATACTTCATGACGTGATAGAACTCAATAGTGACCAGCACTGTACAACTGCAAAATGTGAAAAACGTCCCTGTTGTGCTACTTGTTTCACATAGTCTACATGTCTGTTATCCAGTCGTATGCTCAAAGTGTGCAGATTGTATGCAGCTTGTGCTAAAATATTATTAAAAGTCACTTCTGGAAAAATCTGCATGCATTGTAAACAGGAATGACATTCCCTTAATGTTGTGCTATTGAATTGAAGAGCAGCTTCTCTCCCCCTCATTTATTAGTCAAGAATTCTGACTTCTGAGAAGATTTTCTTTTTCTATGGACATTTTTCATATTGTTTGCCATTGTATAGTATTGGTCACTGTTGGATTCTGTTATAAACAATTTTCTCTTCATTATGCAAAAAAATATGTGTTTAAAACTTTCTCAGCCACCACTACAAAGTATATGAGGTAACACATAAAAAAATAATTTTTGGGTGAAGTATTCCTTTAAAGGACAAATATTATTAGGGTGGACAGAGAAGGAAGTAGGGAGGAAAAAATTAGCCAAATATGACCAAAGATAAATAATATTAAGCAGGAGATGGATTATGATTTCACCTGACAAAAGAAATGGTGCAGATTCATAAGGGAACTGAATGGGCAAGAGTGCAGCCAAAATCAAGAATGTTAATAAAGAAACTATAGACATCAAGCAAAACTAAAGGCAGGTAAAGGGAAAGTCATGATCACCAGCCAAAATGGGTAAACTTATTTTGGATTAGTATGTAATTTGCTGATGTATTGATTCTTACCATTCTTGTGCAGTAAATGGAACTGCTCTTTACAGTTCTTACTATGTAACATAAAAACTTTAATTGTATCACCTAAAACCTAGCAACTCATTCTATTTCTATACACTCTGAAGGTATAGCAAACTTCTTTTAACGGTTCACATTACTTAAGTAGCCATGCTTTTGTTACTGTAATTGTTGTTGGGATTACTGTATCCCCTCAAAGAGATTGTTAATGGAGTATTCTTGATGCCAAGTATGCCAGTCATCACTGCTGCTTAGTCATCCATCCTGCCTTACTTTCCATTGTAAGTGTGAAACAAGATAATGGGGCATTCTGCCATGGAGTTTGGGGGACCTGCCAAGAAGGGAAGCTAGAATGGAAGGACAGTGATGGGTAAAGGCTCTTATTTCGGAATATGTTTATCCCCCATCAACTAGACTGGACCTTGGTAACCATGTGTAAACCTGCAGGAAAAGATGGGGGTTGTAGTGCCATGAGTCAACTCTGATGGGTCCCCTGGATGCTGCAGGGATTCATGATATCTGTTTTTGTGGGATTCTTCTTGACCCAGAAGTGCTTCCATGAGGTTATGCCCTGGCACCGGAAGTACTCCAGGGTACTTGACAGTTTCCATTCTACACAGGGTAGTATGTTGAGCCCCCTCGTGTACACATTGTTCGTCAGGAGTACAGATCCAATTCTATCATTGAATCTGTTGATGACACCATCATAGGCCTAATCACCAAAAATAATGAGGTAGCTTGTAGAGTGCAGATCTAAGCACACAACACTCCTTATCTACATTGAAGGGGGTGCTGCAGGGAGGGTTAGCAGCTTTAATTTTCTTTAAGTGACTGTCTGTGGTAAATTGAAGTGGACACCACACATTTCAGCTATTGTTAAGAAAGCTTCCTAGTGCCTTTACTTTCTCAGATTTTTTCATCTGTTCTCATGAACTTCTACAGGTGTATTGTGGAGTCCATCTTCACGGGCTCCATCACATCCTAGTATGGCATCCTAGTATGGCGTAAAGTCCTGTGAAAGATGGTGATGGCGGCACAGAACATGACCAGCTCCCACCTGCTGTCAGTTCAGGACATGTACAGTACACTTGCTACTTTAGAAAGACAAGCAGTATTTTTAAAGACCTGAGCCATCCTGAACAACTTTTCTCGCTTCTTAATTCTGGAAAAAGACACATGACCATTGGCACTTAAGTTAGTCTTCTATTTAGAGACATTTTTGATCAACCTATCTTAGGTTTAAAAAACAGCCAGTCATGGTAACACATACTTCATTTGTTCTTCTATATACTATGTGTATTGTACAAATTATTCTAAATATGCCTTGGTTTTTATATATGTATGTGTGTATATTATGTTTTTGTTGATGTTGTACCATTGACTCTATTCCAAAGAGACATGCAAGTAAAACGTTTATTGTACTGCGTTCATATGATAATTTCTTGGCATTTTAAGTAGCTGGAGCCTACCATATCAGAATTGGCAGGTAAGAATGAAGCATTTAACCACCACCTAACCCTTTAAACCTATAAAACGGCCTTAATTGTTGTTGGCATGGATTCAGCTAGATGCTGGAAATGTTACTTATGGATTTTTGGTCAACATCAACTCCAATATTATGGCATTCATGCAGAATTTTATGCTGTACACCTCCATTTCCACATCATCTTTGTGTGATTGAGATTTGCAAACTGTACAGATTACTGCAGTAAACTAGTCTCTGTCATGTTTGTTTTATCCACTCCGCAAAAATGTGTGCTTTCTGACAAGAAATGTTATTTGACTGACAATATTTATTTAAAAAAAGGGGAAAACTGTTGCACTAAAGGGATGCAATTAATAAACAGTGAAACCTGTGGCATTCAAGTAACACTTGGGTACTTAGAAGCCTAATGTGTGCCAAGAAAACATTTCCCACACCAGTAGAATACTATGACCAGTCTGACACAAGGCTTTATGGCTCCATGGATTCACTTTATGCCAAATTCTCACCATCTGCCTGTCACAGCTAAAGTAGAGAATTTGCAGAGTAGGGAACATCCAGTTTTGGTGATCACATATATTGTGGTCATCTAATACTTGAAGATGAAAAGTATAGTATATCGAGTAATCTTTCTGCATGTCAACTTCTGTCAAGTCCGCTAATTTTAGTATTTATGGCCTTTCTGTAAGCTTAAATACACGTTTCATCATTCTTCTCTGACTGCTTTCATTAACAGGATGTCTGTAAACTCTAGAGGCAGTAGTGCAGGAGCACAGCTGTTTGATGTTCAGTCAAATAACAATTAATAATCTTGACCAGGGGCCTTAAGTATAAACGGTGCATACACCCGTTTCCACACTCACTTTGAGTTATGTAAAAACTAAACTTGGCGTAAAGACACACACATTCTCACGCCATCCTTAACCTGTGCGAACACAAGTTTTCACTCGGTTTTGCAAACTGGCAGCACCCAGCGTCAAAGCAGTGCTAATGTTCCAGTGTGGTTTCCCATTTTTTTTTTTAGATTTACATCCCTGATGCGGCTTATCAAATACATTGAAACTAACCGCATATTGTTTATAAATTTAAGGCATCTGATTGTAATCAACCTGTAACAATTGTAATGGTCCACGGAATGGTCAAGATATTCCAAATACCACAGCTGCTTTAGCGTTGTTACTCTTGGTGCACCACTCAGAGTATTTTAACCCACTGTATCTGAGCATGGAATCACAGCTGTACAGCATCTGATGGGAAAGCTCTACGGCATAAATGTGTCGAAAGGGCAGAGGATAATAGTGATACAGCATCTACCCAGGAGAACATTTAGTAGAGTTTCTCAGATCCCATTATAACTAAAGTAGCATGTTAAATGCTTCATATTCTATGTGTGCTCTGTGTGTGCATCACCATGTGCTTCTTAAATGGGCTTTCTATTGCGCCAACTGAACACAGCATACATTACATTCCTGTAATGTAATATTACATGTGTGATATGATAAGTAATATCTGAATAATTTATACACTAAGATGTATACTTGATATCATTTTCATGAGGAAATGAAATAAAGCATGTATTAAACATGGGGGCACGGTAGTAGCAACGAACTGGCGCCCTGTCCAGAGATTGTTCCTGCGTCCTGCAATATACTTGCTGGGACATGCACAACCCTTGATGAAGTAATTTAATGCAGAAGTACTGTCCCTTTCAATGTATTAACCCCAAATTCCAGTCCTTCCTTTTCTTTCTATACGTAACCAATCGCCACACAGTGAGCATTGTAATAAATGTAAAGCCAGCTGTAAGCTTAGAATGATAATTTTTCAAAACTTTTAAGGAACTTTGAAATATCTTAGTAGTACATGTTTAATTATTCCATCCATCTATCCATCCAGTCCCAGAAAGCATACAGAGAGAGGCTGGACAGAGCATCAGATCATCGCTACCACTGTGCCAACATGTTTAATCATTACTAATGTACATACTTTAATGCATATCATCATAAAAATTACATCAAGAGCTCCAAGAAGATAGCTCTTGGAAACCTGAATCAACTTAGAAGCCAGTAGTCTTCATCTGTAAATATGCTCTCTCTTGTATTGAATTGAATAGAATTCCTTTATTGTTATTGCATGGTATAATGAGATTCAATATGCAAATCCTTCATAAAGTTATTTCCTATAAAATGATATAATAATAATACATAAAAGACAATGAAAAATATGCAATATGAAACGTAAGTACAATATACATGTACATATAGTGCAGACAGTGAATTCTAAGTTCAAACAGTCCTACCAGGAACACTTGATGGACTGATTAAGTATGTTTATAGCTCTTTGGATGAAACTGTTTCTGAACCGCGAGGTTCATGCAGGAAAGGCTCTGAACCGTTTGCCGAATGGGAGAAGTTCATATAGACTTTGCGCATAGCTGAGGCAGCATTGATTTTAAGATTAAATTTACAATGTTCTACTTTAATGACAAAATAAAGTGCAAGATTAAAGTGGACATTTCACTTTGTCCCTAATTTTTTTTTTTCCTTTTCTCTATATCCTAATATGCTTCTGTTTGATACTCAGATGGTGGGTTGTGACTCGCCTTTTCTCGTTGACTTTGATATCTGACCATTTCTTTTTTATTTTGGGCACTGCGCGACTTTCTGAACTTGAACTTCCGAGTTTCTTTACCATTCTGTATCACTTGATCAACTTCCTTTTGTTGTTTATACCACTGCTTAAGCAAACAAATAGTTAATTTTTCCTTGCCTCCACTTTGCATTCGCTGACATTCTTTTTTTCACATGCTTTTGCCATTGTCATTTAACCAAACACTGAATGGGGAAGGTGATTGATTTGCATATTAAAATATGCAAAATTCTGTGAAGAGTCGGGGTGGGATGGAAGGAATGTGTACGTGCGTTACTTTTCATGCTGACCAAAATGTATGGAGCTCAAGTGCATGGAAGATGGCTTACGCACCATTTTGTGCATCAGAATTTTTTTGTGTGTACGCACATTTCCACTTTTGTCTGTACACCATGTTTTAGTGTGAGCACTACACACGGCATTATGTACATGAGGCCCCTGGTGTGCTAATATATTTACTGAGTTCCACCCTAATGAGTGGATGTTAGAGGAGCAGGTGTAACTAATATCGTGGCCACAGACTGTACCATCTCACAGTTAGTAAAACTTGACTATATTAAGATGTAGGCGAAAAGCAAGTACCCTTAGAATAAACCCAAGCAACCATGCACAGAAGATGAAAATTTCATATAAGCAGTATCAACAACATTTGAATCCATTATTGTAGACCCATAAGCCAGCAGTGCTACCCATTTGTCAAAATCAATGAAATTTGCAAAGTAAACATTGGCTTCAGATATTATTACTGAGAACGTATGTTGTACCATCTTATAAATTTTGTCTGTGATTTCATCGACAACCATCAGAAAAGTCTTGTTGCCACACTCTCTGATTCTTTCCACCACCTGCTCATGGCTCATAGAATCTACTGGATCACCATTAACGCACACAATCCGATCCATGTTTTTCAGTCCGGCTCTGTCTGCTGGACCTCCATTATCAATTTCATTAATGAAGTGACCTGTGAAAATAAAGAATATCATTCATTTCTCAGTATCCAGTGTTTAAATCTTGTGGTTATAGAACCTTTACCTACACTCGTAAATTAAACAACACGTCCAAAATACCACTTCCACCTCACCTCACAGTTTCTCTCAAAAAAATGTTCAGGCCTCACAAACCTTTTGCTATTTGAGTTCTTTTTCTATGTGTCATACTGCCCGTCAACTCAATGGTACTGGAGAAATCAACAGCTTTTAAATATATGCCAATGAATCTTCTGAACTACTTTTATAAAGATCTGAAAAAATCTAAAGGTTACAACCTCTTATGGCAACCACTATCTCAGAGCGTGACCTCCTGTTCTCAGTCACACTGACTGAGGTAACTTAAATGGCCTTCCATTTACTTATATAAGTGAGCCCTTCCTGCTTTTTGTGATCTGGAGGAATTTATATAGCCTAGTGGTAGTCTGCTACTGGCATGATAAAATGTTCAAAAAGTATGCCTCAGCTCATCCCTGTCTGCCTCTAGTCCAGTTTTCTCTCCTTTGTATTTTTTAGGTAGGTTCACATATAATGTGAAAAGCACCTACTGTGGAAGCCGTGCTTTTAGTACACACAGGGTACACTCATTGTAAATGTAGGAAAGACGGTTCTTGCAGCACGGAGAAAAAATGAAAGAGACAAATATATGGGACATTGGGTATAAATTTATGGTACTTGTAAAAGTTAGCTTTTTTCAGTTTTATTCTCTCAATCACATTCACGCACCAACACCCCAAGATCTACAACCCGTCCACCAACACCCCACCCCCGCGTCTCCTGATCTGACTCTAAGTAACAGCGCCAGTGTAAATTCACACCCGATCTAACGCTGTTCGTCTTCAAATAATATTGCATTAGTTTGATGATGTTTTCTGATTGGTACTATTCAGGTCATAAAATTATTTCTTCAAAATGTCACATATATTGTCTCTTTTTTTCAGGTGTGTAATAGAAACCACATCATAGAGAAAAGTGTGCGCATTGCAACAGGTACACACGTCGTAAATGTAGGAAAGACGGTTCTTGCAGCACAGAGAAAAAAAAAAGAAAGAGACAAATATATGGGACTTTGGGTATAAATTTATGGTACTTGTAAAAGTTAGCTTTTTTCATTTTTATTTTCTCAATGACGATCACTCTGTAACACCCCACCCCGCCTCCCATCTCTCCTGATCTGACTCTAAGTAACAGCGCCAGCGTAAATTCACACCTGATCTGACACTGTTCGTTTTCAAATAATATTGCATTAGTGCGGTGATGTTTTGTGATTGTTACTATTCCGGTCACAAAATGATTTCTTCAAAATATCATATATACCTACGTGTGTGTTTTATTTTTTTTTTTTTTTTGACATCATACACCATAAGGTGCATACTAATTCTGTGCGTGCAGGAACACTCAATACAACTGAATAAAAAAAAATAAAGTGATGGTGAGATACGAAGAAGGCAGATTCACTCGTGTTTATGTGTCAGCTTTTATCCCTCCAGATCAGAGAATGTCCAGTTCCATTGCCTGAAAACACGACTCGCATCTACAGTTATTCCCAATTTCAAATAAAAACTAACAGTGTCAGATCCCTAGAGCGGTCGTATGTATCGTGATCGTGAATGAGAGAATAAAAGTGAAAAAAAGGTAACTTTTACAAGTACAGTACTATAAATGTACAGACGCAAACCAAATGTATGTGTGTACTGTATAATATTAACAATAAGAGCAGCTCACTACTGAAAACAGTAAATATAGGAGGCAGCAGGGACCGGTGGCCTCTTGATTACAAGTCAGCAAATCTTACCAACTACGCCATGGAAGTTGTTGTATCGTCCTTGAACCTTTTGTGAAAGTGTTTATTTGATCTTTGGACTTCAGGCTTCACACATTCTATAATTTATGCCTACATTTTGTAACATTTATTACTAAAATATGAAAAAGTTTCTGTTTTAAATGAAATTCATGTGTTCCAAATAACGATCTATTATTTCCACTCTAAAACTCCAGCAGTTCACTCCCAGATAATCAAGCAAGGCATGAGCTGGGAGAATTTAGTGAATGTTCTGCGACGGTGGGGCATGGAATAGCCGGCTGCTTGCCTTAATCGGCACATTTACCGGACAAAAGACGCTGACGGAGAGGTGTGAACGGATTTAAGGTGGGCCGGATTTACGAGTGGGAGAAGGTATGGCCCACTTTTTAGAGTGACTGAGAGTGCTAGTTTGTAAGTGAGAAGGCTTTTTTGGGTGAAGTACCATGCATCTTCTTTCTGGAAGGTTTATTTCTGTGGTTGAGTACTTCCTTAGTGCCTGTTTTCATATGTTTGTGGCCTCTTACCTGTAATCGTCAGGTGTGTTTATTTTTTGATATGTAAATCAACTATTTCTGGTAAAGAATATCAGCATACAGTGGTAATCAAGACTTATGTTTGCAATTTTAAATGAAAACAGTAGTGTGGATGTAGACAGAAATATAGTGGCTTTGTCAATTCTTATTCAGCCATTGCTATAATAATGATGTTGTGTGAGGATTGAGGTTCTTCAGGATACTACTTTGAACTACATTGCTAGTTAACTGCTTCATCTATCAAGAATGTTCTATGTAAAGAAATGCATTCAGACATTTGTGCAAAATGTAACAGTTCTTTGTCTTTAAAACTGATGAATGGTTAAAAACAATTGTTCATTTTTTTACATGCTGTGAAGAACCAGCCTGGATCACAGACAGACACAGGACACCCAAGTCCAAGAAATCAAAAACATTTAATTTCTGCTCCTGCATAAAGCGCCGAACAATGCACAAATCGCCAATAAAGTTCACAGTCCTTTTCTTTCTCTTTCTTTCCTTTCTCCTTCTTCTGCCACCTCCACTCCTTTCCCGCAAGCTCTGTCCTCTGTCTCCTGACTCCTCGAATGGAGTGAGGCAGCCCCTTTTATAATGCACCCGGATGTGCTCCATGTGCTCCGTGATGACCTTCCTGTAGCACTTCCTGGTATGGTGGAAGTGCTGCATGGGCACCCGGAAGCACTTTGGGTGTGCCTGGTTCCTGTTCCGGCACCACTCTCCTGGTGTGGCGGAAGTACTGCAGTCCATGGCTCTGTAACCATCTGGGCACCCTCTGGCAGTGGCCACGGGCCCCAACAGGGATGAGCTTCTAAGCTCTGATCCTGTGGCCTCAATGCAAACCAAGGCAGCTGCCCTTTCGTGTCCTGGGGGATGTATTGTCCCTCTCCCGGTCCTTCTATCCTCTAGTCGTCCGCTACAACACACACATGTTTATTTAAAGTAACAGCTTCTTGAATAAAACTGCAAAAAGTTTTGTTGTTTATTATTATGTGATATTCACAGCTTCTTTTTTGTTTCTATAGGTGAAAATTGTGACACCCTGCTAGTTGTCATTTACAGTTTTTTCTCAAGTTGTGACTCGAGAGCTGAAACACACAGTCATCTTTTTTTTGTAGTTGGTACTTATTAGAATATTGTTTAAATGTTTAATGATGTGTAATCAAAATGAGGATATATGGATGTCACCTTTAAAATAATTTGCTTCCATGTAGACAACATTTTATGTAATAATGCAAAACTTCGTAAACAACTGAATGCAGCCATACCTGGCCGGGCCTTTTCCTCTCTCAGATAGTAGCCATAGCCATCTTCTCCTTTAGCCAGCTCTATAGTGCGGGGTTTATGTGGGAGCAGCTTCAGGTTTGCCATCTCATTAGTTATCTTCATGCCAGCATTCTTGTAATAATTATAAGTTTCCTCATCCACAAGTAAAAAGACAACACTGTTTCCAGCCTGTTTAACCTGAGAAAGAAATATACAGCCTATTTGAGAAATCTAAATAAACTGTTGCCATGGCTTTGCAAAACTTGATAGAAGCAACTGTAAGCTGGCAAACTAATATGTAGGTAAAATCTGAGGCTATAATTATACTACCAACAGTGGAACTGGAAAATTATAGAAGTGAATTAATGGTTTACATTCAAGTTAATGTATCACACAAAAAGTTAAAAGCTTCAGATTACTCTCATGACTCCCATTTCTCCCGTGCAGTTATACTGTGGCATGTTGTGATACATCAAGAAGCACATTTTGAGTCCAACTGCCTTTCTGAAGTAAACAAAAGTAGCAAGAGAGGGAGAAGAAATCAAATTTCCAAAAGAAAAGAAGATTCCCTAATGGAATCTTATGCCACAACTGTCTCAGGGTCTGTGGCTGCAGGTCTAGAATTTTTAGCCATCTACAGTAAGATCACATGTAGAACCTCATCATGCACATTGTTGTGTTTTCTCTTCAGAAAAGTGTGGTATATGAAAAGTCACTGCTGCCTTTTTTATTCCATACAATTAAGTCTAACTTACACAACAAAGATAACATTATATACAATCAAATTGAACTTAACAAAACAGAATTCAACCCCCATCTGAGAGAAATACAGTAAAAAAGGAGGAATGTCCTTTTCCTCAATAAAAAAAAGTTTATTATTAATGAGCTCTTGCCATATTTAAAAAAAAAAATTGTACAGATCCTCTAAATGAGAATTAGATTTTTTCCAGTTTCAAATATTATAGAATATTATTTACCCTCTGAGTAGGTGGGCTAGGATTCTTCCAGTTAAGCAAGATAAGTCTACATGCTAGTTTTGTCGTGTAGGCACTTAAAATCAATTTGCCCTTCTCCACTTTAAGACCATGTGGCAGTACACTAAACATGGCTGTTATTGGATTAGGAGTGATTGTGACAACTAGGCTGTCTGATAGGCATTCAAAGTTTTTTTTTGTCCAAAATGATGTTAATTTTGTGCACTTCCAAAACATTTGGCTCAGTGAGGTTGGAGCTAGATCGCAACATTCATAGGTTGCAGTAGATACATTTTAGACAATTTTAAACAAGATAAATGTGATCGATAAAAGATTGTAAGTTGAGTGTTTGAATACTTTACACATATGGAACCAGAGTGTATTTTATGTATGGATGCCTTTCACTCTTTTTCTGAGATAATAAGTGAAAAATTCTTTCCCCACCAAATCCTGGGATATTTGAAAGGAAGAGAATTTAATGTTTTTATGTATTATTGAGATGCTATCTGAGTCTTCCAAGACTGATCAGTATTTCGTCTAGGATAGAAATGGGAGGGGGTTGTGAAAAATTGGACAGGTTCCTTTTAGCAAAGTTTCTGATTTGAAAGTAGTGGAAAAATTGTATTGATGGGAAGATAAATTTAGAGTGTAATTGTTCATAGAATGCAAAGACATTATCTAGTGTATATACAATTATCTCAGTGTTTTAATCCCTGGCATTTTCCAAACTTTAAACACTGTGTAGGTTTGAGAGTGTAGAAAAAAGGTGATTATAATGTAATCCAAGGTCCAACAAATAAAAACTGCTTTGCATTGATGTGATTCCTACATTGGTTCCATATTCTGAGTGATTGATGGACATTTGGATTATTGGTATATTGACGATAATTTGTATTTACTGGGGGCAGAATGCAGGGCATATACAGAAGTAAGGCAAGATTGTATTTCTATTGCACCTGGCTTGTGTATATTTATCAATTTGTGACAATGTCCAGGTCCTTATAGCTGGTGTGTTTTCCACCCTGTAATAAAAATGAAAATTAGGTAGTGACATGCCACCTTCTGCTTTAGGTCTTTGTAGAGTCACCCTTTATATGCAAGGACACCTCAGATTTCAAATAAATGAGATCATACTTGAGTCTAACTTCTTAAAGACCAATTTGTTAATATATATGGGATGCTCTAAAATAGAAAAAGAAGCTTAGGAAGGATGTTCGTATTGACAGTATTGATTCTTCCTGCTAATCTTAGATGGATGGTAGAACGTCTGTTCACATCTTAATTTTTACCACACTGATAGCAAAATTTTGTTGAAAAGGATCATTTTATTTACTGATGTTTACCCTTAAATATTTAAACTGATCGGATAAAGTGAATGGGTAGATGTCCAGTCCAGTGTTGTGTGCTAGAGAGTTCAATGGAAAAATTATACTTTTATTCAAATTCATTTTAAGTCTAAAAATCTTTTTAAATTCTGCTAGTACATTAAGGACTACTGGTAGGGAAGTTTGTGGGTCTGATATATACAGTGCCATATCAGCTGTATATATATTGATATTTTCTGTTTAAGGCCTTCTATGGTAATCCTGTTTATCTCTGATGCATTTCTAAACTGATTGGCCAATGGCTCAATGGTATCTGCAAAAAACAACGGTGATAAGAGGGCATCTTTGTCTAGTACCACATTCTAGTTTGAAGTAATTTGAGATAATGTTAATATAGAGGCTTCTGGACTGGTATAAACCCAAATTTGTGCGATGTGGTGAAAAGGTAGTCCCATTCAGCTATTTCAAACAATTTTTCTGTGTCCTATCTCTGGTGTATAGATTTTATGGGTGAGTATATTGCATTAAACAAACACCAAACATTAGAAGCCAAATGTCTGCCTTTAACAAATCCAGTTACCCTTGTGATGTTACATAAGGAAGCACTTCCTCTATCCTTTTAGCGAGAACTTTGGAGAGTATCTTAACATCAGTATTCAGAAGTGTGCATTCTCTCTTTTTTTTAACAGAGGATACACAGATTTTCCATTGCTTTTTACTCCCCCACTAGAAATTTTTATTTAAATGCTTACTGAGAGGCAGATGCAGTAGAAATGACACAGTTAAGCCGAACACTGAGTTTCACTGTGAATTTAACTTTGCATCAGTAGTTTCACTCATTTTTCTCTCTCTCTCTGTGCACATATATATATATAAATATATATATATATATATATATATATATATATATATATATATATATATATATATATATATATGTGAACTTGACCCGGACACAGGCAGACAGACATCGTTGTTTTCACCACACACTTGTTTATTTACAATATTTACAGGTTGTCCCGCGCTCAACTCCCCAGTGCCTCTTGCACCGTTTTACCAATTCCAGGCCTTACAATGCCTCTTTCAGTCCTCAGGCCTTACAATGCCTCTTTCTCTCTTTTCTCTGGCCGCCTCCAGTCCTCCCGCTAGCTCCGTCCTCTTCCACCCGACTTCCGCTCTCGACTGAAGGGAGGCGCCCCTATATAGTGCTCCCGGATGAGCCCCGGGTGTTTCCGCCATCCACTCCTTGGCCACGCCCCAGCGGTCTCCGGTCGCCACAATAAGTCTTCCCCCCAGCACTTCCTGGTGTGGCGGAAGTGCTGGGCTCCAGGGTTCCTCAGGCTCCAGGGCGCCGCCTGGCGGTGGCCACGGCCCCTACAGGATTGGGCTTCCAAGCCCTCTACCCGTGGCCCCCTATCCAACCAGGGCGATCGCCCTTGCGATCTGGAGAAGGCACAAGCCCTCCTCTGGTCTTCCTGGGCGTCCCGGCCGGGCTCCATCCCTGGCCCGGAACCACACGGGATAAACCGGCATTGGGGCGCCGCCTGGCGGTGACTTTGGGTCCCTACAGGGTTGGGCTTCTAAGCCCTGTACCCGAGGCACCCAACACAACCAGGACGGACGCCCCCTTGCGGTCTGGAGGAGGCACAAGCCCTCCTCTGGTCCTTCTGGGCGTCCCGGCCGGGCTCCAGCCCCGGCCGGGGACCACAATATATATATATACATACATACATACACACACACTAGTGGTCTTTGCCCCCTGCTTCGATTGCCCACCCCCAGGGCGCACTATGCGCCAGCCACTTTGCATGAAGAGGGGGGCTGAACGCACACTAAGGAGATGTGGTCTCTCCTCCAAAACAATACAATACAATAGGAAACTTTTGCCCTGCTGCGTGCCTTGCTGCATGAACTGTGTGGGCATCTACCTGCTGTTACACAAAAAACTATTAACTTGAGATACATAATTCACCTTGAATTAAATCTAAATAAATAAATGTTAAAACAATAGACATCCCTGCTAAAAAATATCCCCATACTTACTTTTGCAACGGCTTGTTCGTGGGTACACTTTTCCACGTTTTCATTGTTGATTTCAATTAATCTATCGTCGTTTTTGACTCCTGCCTTTTCTGCCACTCCAGATGCTTTAACATCAGTCATGAAGATTCCACTATCATCTGTAGAAACATTGGCAAGTAAAAGAAACAAAAAAATAAGTCACCATTAACACAGAGTCAGAAATGCAGGATAAAAGTCAAGCACGTGTCAGTTCTAATTTTCAGGCTAATATAAAAATGTTACAGGAATGTATACTGCTGCCTGGTTGTCAAGGTGTGCAAAGTAAGGCTTACTTTTTACTGTTTTGAGGGAGAATCCGTATCCACTTTTGTCTTTCACCATATAACACAGCTTTGGTTTTGGAGTTGTTCCTGCCATTCCATTCATGATTTGAGCAGGTTTTGGTGGTGGCGTCTGTGATTCATTGTCTTGATCTTTAATCTTTAGATAGGCTTTCTCATCCAAGACTTGCAGTGTGACAGACGGTCCACTTTCTTGAATGAGCTCTACCACCTGTGAAAAATTGGAAGAATGATGATTATATAACACATTTGTAGTTTTTTTAATGTGCAAAATGAAATGAAACATATAATAGTTATCCTTCATTTCAGTATTTCAGCTGTAACATTTGTATTACCTGAGGGACCCATTTAGAGCTCTTCCTAATGTGAATATTATAACTGTTTATGCATAATGGACATAAATACATGTACATTCTAAAACCCACTTAATCCATCTCAGGGCGCAGAGGGAAAAGGGAGCAACCCTGGAAATTGTGCTGCATTTACTGTGATTGGAAACTATTCTCTATGAATATCAGATGAATAGTGCAGAGTGTAAAAATAATAGTATAAGTTACCATCATACTGTAGTTCATCATGCCCTCCAAACACAAACATTTCAAGTGCATAATATTGTGGTTACTGCTGACTTGGGCTCAAAGGTTTTCATCCATTGGATTCTCACCAAAGTGAAATTTCATCTTATGCTGATTTTGATGGGTTATAAATGTAAGTTTTAGTCCTCTATTGTTTTTGTACTAATTTTATTAATTCTTACCATATGCAAAACATAAAATTCTTATAAAGGTACTAATTTTATTAATTACTACCACAAATAAGACATCAAGTTCTCATAATGGTAAAAGCTGTGGGACCTCAGCAGTATTGATTAAAGAAAATGGTGGTCAAATCCTGCGTCTTTTACTTCCACTCCTTGCCATTTTTCTCTCCTAGAGGTGGCATCGTGCCTGAAGTGGATGTACACCCTGTGGTTAAGTCTGCATTGAGCAGCAGTGTTGAGCAGTGAGAGTGAGCCGAGTCCCTGTTGGAGTTTCAAGCATTGCTGATTAAAAAAACGGGTGGAGTTGGTGGGAGTTTTGAGCAGCTCAGCACTCTTTCAGTCAATTGAAGAGCGAGTGTGATGCGACACAACTACACCAAAGTTGAAAATGCTTAGAGAAAATTCATGATATGGCATCCACCATATCAAAAATGTTCACAAAGCCTGATAGGTTAACTTGCTGTGCTTTTCCTGAGTTTTCTGTCAGTCACACATCAACAGGTTCATAAATAGCAGAACACAACCAAGAATCGTGTCACAGGTGGATTTTGTGTGGAGCTTACATGTTCCCCTGTGCTCATGTGGATCTCGTCCCCCAGTTCAAAGTCATGCAGGTTAGATGAATTGGTTTGGTTAAATTGGCAATAATGACTGTGTGTGTAGACACTTTAATGTGACAGGAGTTTTCCTGTCTTGGACCCAACACTTCTCCGGATTAGTGTGTATGTGTATGTATATATAATGTATAGTATGCATATATACAGTTAGGTCCATAAATATTTGGACAGAGACAACTTTTTTCTAATTTTGGTTCTGTACATTACAATGAATTTTATATGAAACAACTCAGATGCAGTTGAAGTGCAGACTTTCAGCTTTAATTCAGTGGTTTGAATAAAAATATTGCACAAAAATGTGAGGCAACTTAAGCTTTTTTTTAACACAATCCCTTTATTTCAGGAGCTCAAAAGTAATTGGACAAATTAAATAGCTGGAAATAAAATGTTCATTTCTAATACTTGGTTGAAAACCCTTTGCTGGCAATGACAGCCTGAAGTCTTGAACTCATGGACATCACCAGATGCTGAGTTTTCTCCTTTTTAATGCTCTGCCAGGCCTTTACTGCAGCGGCTTGCAGTTGCTGTTTGTTTGTGGGCCTTTCTGTCCAAAGTTTAGTCTTTAACAAGTGAAATGCATGCTCAATTGGGTTAAGATCAGGTGACTTACTTGGCCATTCAAGAATTTTCCACTTCTTTGCTTTAATAGACTCCTGGGTTGCTTTGGCTGTATGTTTTGGGTCATTGTCCATCTGTATCATGAAACACCGCCCAATCAATTTGACTGCATTTAGCTGGATTTGAGCAGACAATATGTCTCTGAACACCTCAGAATTCATTCGGCTGCTTCTGTCCTGTGTCACATCATCAATAAACACTAGTGTCCCAGTGCCACTGGCAGCCATGTATGCCCAAGCCATCACACTGCCTCCACCGTGTTTTACAGATGATGTGGTATGCTTTGGATAATGAGCTGTTTCATGCCTTCTCCATACCTTTTTCTTACCATCATTCTGGTAGAGGTTGATCTTGGTTTCATCTGTTCAAAGAATGTTTTTTTCCAGAACTGTGCTGGCTTTTTTAGATGTTCTTTAGCAAAGTCCAATCTAGCCTTTCTATTCTTAAGGCTTATGAGTGGCTTGCACCTTGCAGTGCACCCTCTGGATTTACTTTCATGCAGTCTTCTCTTTATGGTAGACCTGGATATCAATACGCCTACCCCATGGAGAGTGTTGTTCACTTGGTTGGCTGTTGTGAAGGGGTTTCTCTTCACCATGGAAATGATTCTGCGATCATCCACCACTGTTGTCTTCCGTGGACGTCCAGGACTTTTTGCACTGCTGAGTTCACCAGTGCTTGCTTTCTTTCTCAAGATGTACCAAACTGTAGATTTTGCCACTCGTAATATTGTAGCAATTTCTCGGATGGGTTTTTTCTGTTTTTGCAGTTTAAGGATGGCTTCTTTCACCTGCATGGAGAGCTCCTTTGACCGCATGTTGTCTGTTCACAGCAAAATCTTCCACATGCAAGCACCACACCTCAAATCAACTCCAGGCCTTTTATCTGCTTAATTGATAATGACATAACGACGGACTTGCCCACACCTGCCCATGACATAGCCTTTGAGTCAATTGTCCAATTACTTTTGAGCCCCTGAAATGAAGGAATTATGTTTAAAAAAATACTTTAGTTGCCTCACATTTTTATGCAATCTTTTTATTCACCCCACTGAATTAAAGCTGAAAGTCTGCACATCAACTGCATCTGAGTTGTTTCATTTAAAATTCATTGTGGTAATGTACGAACCAAAATTAGAAAAAAGTTGTCTCTGTCCAAATATTTATGGACTTAACTGTATATATATTTATATAGTCTGTTCACCCTGTGATGGACTGTTACCCCATCCAGGGTATTGTTTCTGCCTTGTGCCCTATGCTTGCTGGGATATGCTCCACCACAACTCTGGTCAGGGTTAAGTAGGCTTAGTAAATGCTTTGGTCTAATATGGTGTACTCATTGTTCATCATTGGAACATGAGTAAAGCAGGATAAGCAACTTAATCAGGATCATACAGTAAATTAGAAATGGCCTTATGGTGTGCAAAAATTTCTTGAGCTGTGGTTCGATTACCAGATGATGCACCTTCTTTGTGGAGCGTATGTTCTCATATTGCTAGAATTTATTCCTCCTGCCGTTCAAAGGCAGAATTTTAGGTTATATTGTCCTAGGAAAAGTGTCAATTTGTTTGCTTCATTGCACTATGATATTCTCTGACAATGAACAGAAGAAAGTATGCATAGAAAATACAATAGATGGGTGAGTATATATAGTACAATACTTATTTGAAGGTGATCTTCATCTGAAACCACTTCATACAGCACAGCATTAAAGCAAAACTTTTTTTTTCAGAATTCAGGGTGCAAAGTGTGTCACGTACTAGAGTTGAGGCTGCAACCTTGCAGTTTCCAGACCAATTCTTTAATTGCTTTTCCTTACTTTCAATCACCATGCACTTGATGACTATTTTAGTTTCTATAAACTCTTATCTTATCTTGGGACTTGGACGGCCTTGAAATTTAGATTCCAGGTATATTATCTTGCTGGCACAAGTTGATATTGTTTATGGTCTGCAATGAAGAAGCAAACTAATTCTTAAAATCGTTCAAAGGCAGACTAAATCAACAATAGCAATGGTAGCAAGGCCAGTTGGGGAGCACAGACTGTTCACCCCAGGCCACACCCTAATAGGGGACACATGAATGTGACAAAGAAGTCAATTTAACCACATTCTGGTACATTCCAATTTAAAGCCTCATAGAAATATACATGTTGGACTGTATGTTCCGTATACAATCCTACACCCTTTGACCGAGCTGAACTAAATTGTTCATAGTTGTTTTCTAGGACCATGTTGACAAGACAGACTTGGAACCCAACATTTGGACCCTTGGGGTCCCCGTCATTTTTCTTTTTCTCGTGTGCAACAGTTTACACACAAGTGTCACTTGTTGTCTTAGGGCAAGTATTACAAACCTTCACTATTTGATTGATCTAGACCAAATCTGACATAATTGCTATCTAGGACTATATAGACAACATAGTGACTTTGGATCCAAAAATTTAGAGCAGGGTTTTTTTTTTTCGTTTGCTGCAATTTGCACACCAGTGCCACCTGTAGGCTTGGAACAAGTGAAACACGTGAACAGAATGAAGCTAGACTAGCAGATAAAATAACCAGAGCTGCTTCTGTCTTCTGGAATATCATGTGCTTTTTGCAAGGGAGCCTTGGGTGAGGTTACATTGAGAGTGAAAGTACAGCACCACACAAAGGAGAATAAAATAGCTGTTGTTTAACTCATGGTTTGTCAGCATTTCTTCATACTTTAACCAGTACAGACTTTCTACCATGAACTAAGAGGAAGAGTCAGACATTACAGTGTTCATGGTCACAGCCCAGCAAAAGAGAGAGAGGTTAGGAGCTTGCACTAATACAATGCATTGCCACACCCACCACACGGCAACCAACTCAGGATCCAGATTAGGACCCTAGTGCAGCCATGCAACGGGTGATACCTCAGCACCACACTAGTTCAGATGGAGTGGAACAGTGTGAGGTTTTGTTTTATGGTGGCTGGAGTGCCAATTCTGCCACCAACCCCCAAGTTTTTCCCTGGAGCTACTGTAATTCTGGAATCCAATGACAGAATAGCATTATGCTGTCTCTGCCTACTGTATTATAAACATGACTACTTTGGCTAGTGTATACTGTATATTCACCACAACATTAAAACCACTGAGAAATAAAGTGAATAACTTTGATTATCTCATTGCAGTATCACCTGTCAAGGGGTGTGATATATTAGGCAGCATCTGAGCAGTCATTTCTTGAATGGGATGTGTTGGAAGCAGGAAAATGGGCAAGCATAAGGATTTGAATGACTCTGACTAGGGCCAAATTGAGACAGCTAGACGACTGGATCAGAGCATCTCCACAATGTCAGGTCTTATGGGGATTTCCAAGCATGCAGTAGTTAGTACCTACCAAAAGTGTCCAAGAAAGGACAACTAGTGAACCAGTGATAGGGTCCTTGTCTTCCAAGGATCATTAATGCACATGGAGAGTAATGGCTAGCCCATCTGGTCCGATCCTGTAGAAGAGGTACTGTAGTTCAAATTGCTGAAAAACTTAACGTTGGCCATGAGAGAGAGGTTTCAGAACACACAGTGCATTGAAACTTGATTCATGGCTGCAGACCACTCAGAGTGCCCTTGCTGACTCCTGTCCTCCTCTGAAAGCACCTACAACGGGCACATGAGTGTTAGAATAGGCTGTGGGTCAATGGAAGAATGTGGTCTGGTCTGATGAATCATGTTTTCTTTTAGATCATATGGTCGGCCAGGTGCATGTGTGCCATTTTCCTGGGGAAGAGATGGCATCAAATGCACTATGGGAAGAAGGTAAGCTGAAGGAGGTAGTGTTGTGTTCTGGGCAATACTCTGCTGGGAAACCTTGAGTCCTGGAATTCATGTGGATGTTACTTTGACACATTCCACCTTCCTAAAGATTACTGCAGACCAGGTAAACCCATTCATAGCAATGGTATTTGCTGAAGATGGCTTTTTTCAGCAGGATAATGCACCCTGCCACACTTGGAATGGATTAAGGAATATGAGGAAATGTTAAAAGTGTTGACTTGGCCTCCAAATTCCATAGATCATAATGTGATCAAGCATCAGTGGGATGTGCTAGAAAAACATGTTTGATGCATAGAGGACTCACCGCACAACTTACAGAACTTGAAGGATCTGCTGCTAAGTGCGTGGTGCCAGATACTGTAAAACACCTTCAGAGGTCATGTGGAGTCCAGGACTCAGTGGCCAGAAATTATTTTATGGCACAAGAGCACCTACACCATATCAGCAGCTGGTTTTAATGTAATGGCTGATCAGTATATAATATATATATATATATATATATATATATATATATACTAATAAAAGGCAAAGCCCTGACTCACTCACTCACTGACTCACTCATCACTAATTCTCCAACTTCCCGTGTAGGTGGAAGGCTGAAATTTGGCAGACTCATTCCTTATAGCTTACTTATAAAAGTTAGGGAGGTTTCATTTCGAAATTCTACATGTAACAGTCATAACTAACCTACTTTCGTATACTGTATACGGCCATAGCGGGCAGCTCGGTCGCAGTGTGAGGCGGAGTTGTGTCTTGCGTCTTGCATCATCACGCCTCCCATATAATTGAGTGCCTGCCCATATAAGGCCGTCCCTCAGCGGCAATCCAATAGAAACACTCTGCCACTCAATATGCAGATGAAGATGAGATATTCAGGGTGGTGTTTGACATAAACTCAGCGAAGCTGCGAGAGAAACTTTTAAGTGCCGGGTCTTAGCTAACATTAAATAAAGCTGTGGACATCGCGAGATCGCACAAGATAGCACAGGCACAGCTCAGAAGCTTCAATGCATGTACTCCCAGCGGCTCACGTGAACTGATTATGAACGCAGTATGCAGAGAACAAGGAAGACCTCTAAAGAGCGCAAAGACTTTTGATCACTTGAACGTGTCTGTAAAAAGTGGCGTCTCCTGCCCTGCAAAAATACTATTAAAGTTGAGCAGCCGGCGCACGCGCATAGCTGTACCGTCCTTTGAGACGCTGACTGCGCTTCTGCCTTAAGTCAAAGTGAGCACTTTTAATTTTTTTCCTCCTTCCCCTGAGCTATAGCCCAGACAACTGCAAACACGGGATCCCTTTTCTAGACCGTGGCAAACTAATATTAAGGCGTTTCGCACTTTCTTTTGCAAGTATACGATTATGAGGTTGCGGAAGACACGCACAGGAGTGGAGGACCAACAGTGCCATCCCAGCCGGTTAATGGCAGGGACATCTCACCAGTCTACATGAGACCCACCGCGACAGTCCTCAAAAGGCGATCATAACGTCAGCGAACACATCTCTCTTTACTATATAAAAGAAAAAGGCAACTTTCCTTTCTTTACACCTTTTTTCCTTTTATCCCAAACCAAAGCCTTTCTCTCTTAACACTGCAGAGGACACAAAACTAATTTTCTTTAATTGCTGGTAATGCCGGTAAGGCAGATTACCACAAGCAGAAATTTGGACGTTCACATAGAAAATGTAATTTCTATACCACAGCCGTCGTGTAGCGCCTTTCGAAAGGGATCTACTACCGAGAGATGATCCATATACATTTTAGCTGCTGTTAGTACTACTTACCTGTTGTGTTACACAGTCTTTAAAATGTAGTTTACCCGAAACCACTCCAGTTGTGCTCAATGTATCTTTACTTCTTAAAACGTTAATGTTTTACTATTTAATAACTTATAGACTGCATTTTATTTTTTTTCCCCTTGCACTCAGTGACCAAAGCCAATGGGTAATCAGATATATAGACACATATATATACGATTATGAGGTCAGACCCCCTTCAATTTTTCACTCTTTGTTATATTGCAGCCATTTGCTAAAATCATTTAAATTAATTTTGTTCCTCATTAATGTACACACAGCACCCCATATAGACAGACAAAAAAAAGAATTTTTGAAATTGTTGCAGATTTATTAAAAAAGAAAAACTGAAATATCACATGGTCCTAAGTATTCAGACCCTTTGCTCAGTATTTAGTAGAAGCACCCTTTTGAGCTAATACAGCCATGAGTCTTCTTGGGAAAGATGCAACAAGCTTTTCACACCTGGATTTGGGGATCCTCTGCCATTCCTCCTTGCAGATCCTCTCCAGTTCTGTCAGGTTGGATGGTAAACGTTGGTGGACAGCCATTTTTAGGTCTCTCCAGAGATGTTCAATTGGGTTTAAGTCAGGGCTCTGGCTGGGCCATTCAAGAACAGTCATAGAGTTGTTGTGAAGCCACTCTTTTGTTCTTTTAGCTGTGTGCTTAGGGTCATTGTCTTGTTGGAAGGTAAACCTTCGGCCCAGTCTGAGGTCCTTAGCACTCTGGAGAAGGTTTTTGTCCAGGATATCCCTGTACTTGGCCGCATTCATCTTTCCCTCGATTGCAACCAGTCGTCCTGTCCCTGCAGCTGAAAAACACCCCGACAGCATGATGCTGGGTGCTGTGTGTACATTAATGAGGAAAAAAATTTAATGATTTTAGCAAATGGCTGCAATATAACAAAGAGTGAAAAATTAAAGGGGGTCTGAATACTTTCCGTACCCACTGTGTGTATATATATATATATATATATATATATATATATATATATATATATATATATATATATATATATATATATATATATATATATATATATATATATATATATATATATATATATATATAAAACTGCTCAAAAAAATTAAAGGAACACTTTGAAAACACATCAGATCTCAATGGGAAAAAGAAATCCTCCTGGATATCTATACTGATATAGATATAGATATGGGTAATGTGTTAGGAACGAAAGGATGCCACATCGTTTGATGGAAATGAAAATGATCAGCCTACAGAGTCCTGAATTCAAAGACGCCCCAAAAATCAGAGTGAAAAATTATGTGGCAGGCTAGTCCATTTTGCCAAAATTTAATTGCAGCAACTCAAAATTGTACGCAGCACTTTGTATGGCCCCTGTGTTCTTGTATACATGCCTGACAACATCGGTGCATGCTCCTAATGAGACGACAGATGGTGCTGTGGGGGATCTCCTCCCAGATCTGGACCAGGGCATCACTGAGCTCCTGGACAGTCTGAGGTGCAACCTGGTGGCATTGGATGGACCAAAACATAATGTCCCAGAGGTGTTCTATTGGATTTAGGTCAGGAAAGTGTGGTGGCCAGTCAATGGTATCAATTCCTTCATCCTCCAGGAACTGCCTGCATACTCTCACCACATGAGGCCAGGAATTGTCGTGCACCAGGAGCCACTGTACCAGCATAGGGTCTGACAATGGGTCCAAAGATTTCATCCTGATACCTAATGGCAGCCAAGGTGCCTTTGAAAAGCCTGTAGCGGTCTGTGTGACCCTCCATGGACATGCCTCCCCAGACAATCATTAACCCACCACCAAACTGCTCATGCTGAATGATGTTACAGGCAGCATAATGTTCTCCATGGCTTCTCCAGACCCTTTCACTTCTGTCACGTGCTCAGGGTGAACCTGCTCTCATCTGTAAAAGCACAGGGCACCAGTGGTGCATCTGCCAATTCTGGTATTCTATGGCGAATGCCAATCGAGCTGCATGCTGCTGGGCAGTGAGCTCAGGGCCCATTAGAGGACATGGGGCCCTTGGGTCACCCTCATGAAGTCTTTCTGGTTGTTTGGTCAGAGACATTCACACCAGTGGCCTGCTGGAGGTCATTTTGTAGGGCTCTGGCAGTGCTCATCCTGTTCCTCCTTGCCCAAAGGAGCAGATACTGGTCCTGCTGATGGGTTATGGACCTTTATGGCCCTCTCCAGCTCTCCTAGAGTAACTGCTTGTCTCCTAGAATCTCCTCCATGCCCTTGAGACTGTGCAGGGAGACACAGCAAACCTTCTGGCAATGACACGTATTGATGTGCCATCCTGGAGAAGTTGGACTACCTGTGCAACCTCTGTAGGGTCCAGGTATCGCCTCATGCTACCAGTAGTGACACTGACTGTAGCCAAATGCAAAACTAGTGAAGAAACAGTCAGAAAAGATGAGGAGGGAAAAATGTCAGTGGCCTCCACCTGTTAAACCATTCCTGTTTTGGGGGTCATCTCTTTGTTGCCCCTCTAGTGCATCTGTTGTTAATTTCATTAACACCACAGCAGCTGAAACTGATTAACAACCCCTCTGCTACTTAACTGACCAGATTAATATCCCATAAGTTTAATTGACTTTATGCTATACTCTGATTAAAAAGTGTTCCTTTAATTCTTTTGAGCAGTATATATATATATATATATATATATATATATATATATATATATATATATATATACTCTATATATATATATAATATATATATATATATATATACTGTATATATATATATATATATATATATATAATACAGAAATTTAAAACGGCACATATTGGTTTGTCTAAACACACCAAATCACTATTCCACCACTTGCTATTCTGCTAGAAAACAAGTAATCACACATCAGGCACATTGGAGCACACATAATGGTGAGAAAGAGCTGTCTTTACTTCCACTCACACAGTTATTTGCTACAAGCCAAACGACAACTAAACTTGGTCAAAGCTGCCATGACAAACTGTACAAAGAATAGCAAAGTGGCAGGGCAGAGAAAGAGATCGCCTGATGAAGAAAGCAACCATGTGCATAACAGAGAACAGTGGGGTGGATGCAGATTAAAACTATAACAACAAGAGAGAGATGAAGGAAATGAGTGTCACTGGTCCATCACAATTAACCTATGTAAATAATACTGACATATCCCCCTCGTCGATCCACATTGGTTCAAAAATCAGACTCTCATCCTAACAGCTCTTATTGATCAAATGTTAAATCCTTGGGATTTGTATCTGTTGTGTGCAGTAAGATGTCAGGGGTGGTGTATTGCTGGATGCTGCTGGAAGGTGAACCACAATCAAGCTTACTCCCCTCCCCAGTTCAAAAGCCTTGCTCCAGCACTACTTATAAAATATGTATGTAATGGAGTGTTGCATTTTAGTTTCTGTCACATCTGTATTTGATGATCATACAGAATACATTAAAATGAAGAACAATTGGGCTCAACTGTTGAAACAGAAGTACAATATCAAATAAAAAGACTATTAGGTAGCCTCCTACTTCAGCTGCTGTAGTTATTTCACATTCACTTTGAATTTCACAATGTATATCACCCTGTCTCATAGATGCAGACAGAGATGGGTCAATGTCTGTGAAGACTTGGCATGATTCCTTCTGTACCCATTGTCATTTTCTTCCACCTAATTAATCACACTTCATTTTACATGAGAGACAAGTCCACTCATTTAGAGCCATAGCTTTGCAAATAACGCAGAGTTCCTCATCAAAAAATGGTATCAGCCAATACGTGAAAAACAAAGTGTATTTGTATAAATGAAAGCAGAAAGATATTGAAATATACATCATATAAATCTCTTCGCCTCAAATACACTTTTATTTTGTTAAAAGATTTGCATTCCATTTTCTTTGATGATAATGTAGTTTTGGTTTAAAATGCTTTTATTTCCCATCTTCCTTTTCTGAGTTGAATATGGGAGAAAGTGAAAATTGTGAAATTCATTTACATATAAAAACAAAACATGCATCAGGATGTTTGATGAATTGGGTACTTTGGTCTGCAAATTCGAAGATGTTTTTTGCATAGTTTCCTTAGTTTATAAAATGCACATTCATCATATCTGGAGTTACATATGTTAAATATTCTGCTTTTTGCTGTTGTCCATCCATCCAACCCGCTATATCCTAACACAGGGTCACAGGGGTATGCTGGAGCCAATCCCAGCCAACACATAGCACAAGGCTGAAACAAATCCCAGGCAGGGATTAGGGCACACACACACACACACACTAGGGACAATTTAGGATTGCCAGTACACCTAACCTGCATGTCTTTGGACTGTGGGAGTGCAATTTATATTACATTGGATATGACATTTTGAATATTTTTTATTACCTTTTTTAACATATTGCCACTTGCTTTTTTATTTATTATTTTTCTAAAACTAAGCCAAGCATGAACAAGAATTGCGTTGTTCCCATGACAGAAACAAACAACCAACCAAATCCAAAAGTACCAAACATAACCAGAATCATACCTTTGAATGATCTTTGCTGTCCACACAAGTTCCATTAACCTTCACAACACGATCCCCATCCTTAAGGCCAGCTTTATCCGCAATTGTTCCAGGCTCCACATTACGGATCAGGTGTCCTTGAACTCCTTCTTCAATCCTCAGGAAGAAGCCATAGCTCTGGCCATCACCTTTGTTCAAATTGATGGTACGAGGCTTACAGGAAGAATCCATCTGTTTGAAAGAGCAACAGATAAATTAACAAGTGGGAACTCTGCAGGCAAAGTGCCATCCTTCTCTGTTCTGAAAGATGGTGCCATGCCATACTGAGACTTTTAATAAAAGGAGATCCGGTGTTAAAACTGCATCTATGAGTTCATTAACATGGTAACCCATAATAGTCTCCACCTCACGTGAATAGTATTGCAATACATAAATGAACATATCATTGTAAGTTCAAAAAAGGTTCACTGAAGCTTAACATCCCCATCTCAAGCTCACGTTTCTTGCAGCATTTCCACTTTACCTGTTTCTAAAAAGTGAGCTTTTTTTGCCAGTTACGAAACTGATGCTGTTTTAAACGTAGCAGGCAACTCAGATCAAATATTTCATGTCAGAGACAACACTGCACGGTGCTTACTCTGATGCATCACAGGGGCACAAGAATCGAGATGTCGGTATACTGCACATCACCTTTGCCCACACACACAATGTAATTCTGGAGGAGGCCTGATTACCATTTAACCTAACTTGACTGAAATACTTTAAAAACAGTTACACATTGATGAGAAAAAACAACATTCCCGTTTACTAGTTTAACTATAATGGAATGTTATCTCTGAAACATGTGGTGCATTACAAATATGACTTTTCTTTCCTTGCTTTCATTTTAATGGTCATGTCTCAAAAGTTGCATTTGGCAAAAATTTGAAAATGCTTTCTTGGTCAGTTAATAACGTCTATCCATACTTAAAAGCATTTAATCCATCTTAGTTTCCTTCTTAGACACGTATATATGCTTTGGAATAACATCCCTTGCTGACATGAGAGCATATACAAAAACATTTAAGAGTATTTCATATATAATTTTTCATTCATGAATCTATTATGGAATCCACTAAATTCACTTTCTAGAATGGGGTCCCCAAGACTGAGGCTACCAAAACTAACCTGGAAAACGAAAAAATGGGCAAACAAAAAACACTCGGCATAAAAGCACAGGTATGCAAATGAAATAAGCCTAAATGACTGGAGAAGCTTTGCCAGTAACTGTGCTTAATGAAAATGCAAAAAATACTTCACTGCCCCTCTGACAGCAGCAGATCAATTAGTCAGTCTTAAAAACATCCACACATACTCTGCCACACACTAGAAAACACGCATTTCCTTTGTCAAAAACAGATGTTTTTATATTTAAGGCAGCAAATGGGAGAGGGTACCCAAAACATATATGTGTCGTTTCCTCAAATCAGCATGCAGATGTGTACATACGTACAAGGGTAGATAGAGCAATATATTTAAAAACCAAATCAGGTTGCTACTTCTGCAATTACCTCACAAATTATTGCAATTCAAAACAGTCCCCACAATGCCCACACATTATATGCAAATTAGGCCAGAATGTCCAGCATGTGTCAGCTTCCTGTCTTTGTAAATATACTGTGTCCTCGGACCTTGGGTTTGGCCTTTCAAATGCTTAATTTTACTTAGGGTCAAAGTGAGCTAGATTCTTGGTAATTAATTAAGTAATTAAGAATTAGTGATTCCTTCAGAAAAAAAAACTTGAATAAATAAATGCATGGATATTTGTTTTTAACAGATTCTGTTACAATTTGATTTTTCTACTTTGAAGGAAAACGAGACAAAGTTTTCCCACAGTGTCATTGTGGCTGGGTTAGGATTCTTCAAGTCAAACAAGATGAAGACACATGCTATCACTGTAGTATAAGCACTAGGAGAGGATTACTGGAATTCATAAGGTTGGGGGCTCAGGATTATCATACATCCAGAACTGTCCAAAAGATTAGTGAAAATTATTTTTCAGTATAGCCTTAGAAAAAGACATTCCCAGAATATGTAACTAAAGAGTAATGGAGTAAATGACCTGGGTTCATTTTGGATAATTTGCAATGAGACACGATATATTATTCTGAGCTTACTGTGATTTTCTGATCTTTGAGATGAGTAACAGGTATAAAAACAGAGCAAGTGCTGTGCAGGCTGAGCTTTTTACAGACGCTCTGTGTTCTGTGTGTGTTTTTTCTTTGTAGTTACTAGTTTTTAGTAAAAATTTTATTTTAGCAATTTATTAATGTTAAGATTAGATATGATCTGGCATTTGTAAATTTATAAATAATTTTAGATTAATTATATACTGCTGTCATCAAAAAAACTGAGCGATGATTCCTCTTAACTGCCTTTTAGACAAACTGCAAACCTGGGAGAAGTCACAAAGAAGACATGAAGGAGATACCTTATGTCTGCAACACCTGAAAATGTAGGAGACTCCATGGAAATTAAAGTGTGGTATATGAAATATTGCAGCTCTTCCAATGACAGAAAGGGAAAAAAGTCAAAGCATGGATAAAAGAACTGGCCTGCCTCCATATACAGGTAAAGAGGAATGTGCAATCACTCTCGAATAAGATGGATAAACCATCAACTCTCATGGTGAATCACAGCATTTGTCTGATCTGTCAATCTATCATTGTTATTCCAAAGAAGGAAAATGTGGAAAGGCACTTTCGAACTGTTCATAAAAACTACGAAGCTGACGTCCTTCCAAAAAGCGATCTGAGAAAGAGAAAGGAGAGGGAACTAAAATAGCAGTTAATCGGACAGCCGCCATTTTTCACTCAGCTGAATTCAAAAGTTTCTTGACTTAATTATTCGGCTCTACTTATTTATGAGAGTCAGCCTTTTCCCACATGACAATTATTAAATCCAAATACTGTAGTGACCATAAATGTATTGAATTGTAATTGTGCCATAAAGTTATTCAGTTATGCAAGTTACGACAACATCTATTTTATGTATAAAGTATACTCAGTATATATATATATATATATATACTGTATATATGTATATATATATATATATATATATATATATATAATTTTAATGTAGGTAGATCATTTCGACCTGGTCATTTTAAAAGTAGCTCACAAGCCAAAAAAGTGTGGGCACCCCTGATCTATGTCAAGGAAATTATCAGAAGCCAAGGTCAAACACCAAGAATAGACAAGCTTCAACATGGGTTAAAACACACTGAAAGACACAAACAACTTTTTTATCTTTCATGGTGGTTGTTCTAAAGCAATGTCTTTCCTTTGTTTTTAGTAAAATTTGTATGTAACTCACAACTCATTTCTCTAACAATGTGAAGAAGCATTCCAGCAACAAAATGGTGGTGAGCATGAAAAAATGGAAGTAATTTAAAACAACTTAAAAAAATTTAAAGTCTAATAGTTTTAAATCATCCTTTCTTAATTGAGTAGTGGTAAGACTACAGTATATAATGTAAAGTGGCTAAAGTGTATTCTTTTATCTTTTCTACTTCAATGTAAAGCGTCTGCAGATGACATCGTTTATACTGTGTGCCATGTAAATACTGTTTAGTGTCATTTTAGAGTGACGTTCAGACTCTTTCTGCATACTCACTGTTTATTTTAAATTGTGTTCATATATAGTTGTCATTATAGTTCAGTTGTAGCAACCTCCAAGCAGAACATTAGTGAAGATCTCGGGGGTCTGAAAAATAGTCACCTCAGCATCTGTTTTAAACACAGAGTTAAGGAGGTGAAGGGGCTAAACATTCACCATGCAGATGTGGTGCTGTTGTATGTATTCCAGTTACAAATGGATGGCATACTACAACAAGCCACACCATAGATTCCAACATGTCACTATGTAGAAATTCAGGCATATTATGAGAATTTCGGCAACAAGTTCAGTTGTACACAGCATGCCTTAAAACACAGAAGGTAGCACCTGGGAGAGGATACACACTAACGTAGATACAATCTTCTTCTTCTTCTTCTTTCGGCTGCTCCTGTTAGGGTTCGCCACAGCAGATCATCATTCTTCCATATCTTTCTGTCCACTGCATCTTGTTCTGTTAACTTTTTTTCTGGATTAAGCTTTTAATACTGTAACTAACTGAGATAAATTCGAAAAAATAGAAGATGCACAGAATTTATAGCGATTGCAAACAGGTAGTAATAAATCAATCAACTACAATGTATTGAACACCCAGACAGGTTCAATTCACAGCACAGTGTTAAGATAATGCATTGCAATTAGTTTTCTAGTCAAACAAGGACATCAATTGAAGCAAACGGTACTGAATTAAGTATTGCGATTCTGAAGTTGTATTGAAAATAATTGAAACTTGGATAAACAACTATTTAATGAGAAAAATATTATATAGAATGCATGTCTTTGAAAGAAAGAAAGATGGATCAAGTATGACGTAAAATTGTTTTTTACACTATGCTTTTCTTGAAGTCAAGAACTCCACTCACAGTAAATGCCAGCAGTTACCAACTCTAACTTTGCATATCAAGTTGTTCATCATTAACTTGAGTAATTAACTGCAGTGTCTGAAGTAGCTGACCTAAAAAAACGAGAAATGGCAGTAATATATTTTAGTGCTATTTTAGGTATAAATGCCTACATAGTAATTAGGTCTGTGCCCATACATTGGGTCACCCTTTCCTAGATCCTTACTTAATGATGATTCCTTAAGCTAATTAGATGAAATCATGCGGCCATTGAGACGTTATAGGCCTAGTATGCGGCAACCACATTCACCAGAATCCAGTGAGATGTTTAAGTGGGGAAAATCCTAATAGAGTTATTTGGTAAACTATCTAGGATATTGCTGAAGTGAGTTCTCCAGCCTGAACTTGAGCCTTCTTGGTTTCAAGGACATCCTTTCAGCTCTGAAGTCCCATTCTACTTGAGTGAGCTCCAGCTTGAGATCATAGGTTGGAGTCCATCAGACCAGTGGACTGTGGCGTGTATGGTGAAGAACTGTTATGATATACAGTATGTCTATCCATTGCTAACCCTGGTTATTTCAGCCGAGAGTCATGAGTGACTTATGTTTTTGTCATGCAAAGGCCTTTGTTGGGAAGCGCAGTGGTAGTGCTGCCACCTTGCATTAATGAGACCAGGGTTCACATCCTAGGTTCTGCCTATATGGAGTTTACATGTTCTCCCTGTGTCTGTGTGGGTTTCCTCTGGGTGCGTAATTTTCCTCCAACTGTCCAGAGACATGCAAGTCATGTGATTTGGCAATGCTAAGTTGGCCCTGGTGTGTGTATGTGTTCCTGCCTTGTGCCATATGATAGGTTGAATAGGCTTCAAGTTACCATGTGGTCTGGATTAAGTGGGTTAGAATGGCCTTTGTTGATTGGGCGAGAGGTGTACCTCTGCTATAATTGTGTCTGTCTGGATTTTTCACCATTTTTATTATCAATGATGAGTGAAAATTCCTGTGGCTGTTTTTTTTCAGCATAATACTGTTATTTCCTTGATACATGACTGAAGGTCTGACCAAATTTAAGAGACAGTGGCGTGAATAAGCTCTCTCAAGAATCTAATTGTACAAATGGAGTAGGTCATTATAAAAGTACTAGACAGAATTGGAAAACATGAAACATGTGAGGTAATTATCAGTTAATCTAATGAACATCGAGCAAACAAACTGCCTGGTGTAGGATACAGTGTGAGAGTTGTCTGACGTTTCTAAAAAAAAGTATTGTAGTGCCTCTGGGTCCAGACCTGAGAGGACATGCTCCTCAGGTGGCAGCAGACTGTCCAAAGGACTGGGAAGACCTGGTGAAGCCGGCCATAAAGAGGACCCGCAGGTAGAAGGGGAGAGAGTTCACAGATTCAGCACTTACAGATCACTTCACATGCGTCTCCCTGCTGCTAAAGGCCACCAGCCAACATTCGAAGCCGGTGGACCTTGGAGCTCATTGAGCCGGAGAATAATGCGTCTTGCCTCTGACACCAAGTGAGGCCTCGAATGTCATTAAAAACTTCTTTTTTAACACTGGCAAAGAGAGAAACCACATACAATATTGGAAAGGGTGTCACAAAGTCACTTAAGCAAAAATCATCAGAACAGAATGTCAGTTTTTCACAGAAATATGATTGTGTTTTAAAGAATCTGGTTCATATTTTATATCAGTTAACTTGTATATATTTTTGTTAAAATATTGCCGTAAAATGGATTTGGAGGACACTGTATTTCATTTAACTTTCCTGTGTATTTGTTGTTTTATAAAATATTTAAACATATAGCAGTATCTCTCTGAGAGATAAAACATTACATACTGAAAATATGCTAAAAACATAAAATTAAACCAAACTGAAACAATATCAGTGAATTAAGTCATTGGTCACCTGATCTGTTTTTAAACATACGTTCAGAACTGTCACTGTAAAGAGGCAACTTTTTAAAATGTTGACTTCCTGTAAAATGCAAATAAAAATTAATTGTGTTGAGTGTTTAAGACTCATAATGTACCTAAACAGATGAAAATTCACATCCTGTCATCAAAGCGGAACGGAATTCTGCATCCTGAAGCCCCACATACTTAATTTTTAGAAAATATAATATAAATGGAGGAAAGCACCAAACAATTGTAGAGTTCATATTCAGTTGGTTTCTCTCTTTTAATATACTTTGGTCAAATAAGCGTGAGATGAAGATTTCTTTTTGGCAGTCTTGCCACAAGAATGAATTGGACCTTCAGATAGACAGTATTAGCTACATATAAACACTCAATACAATACATTTTTCTTCGCATTTTACAAGAAGTCAACATTTTTAAAAGTTACCTCTTCACATTCACAGTTCTGAAGGTATGTTTAAAAACAGATCAGGTGACCAATGACTTAATTCACTGATATTGTTTCAGTTTGGTTTCATTTTTTTTTGGGCTAGTTAGACAAATGCCCTGTTCTTGGTTGATTCCAGTCTTGTGTCAAGTCCTGATGGGATAGGCCCTGATCCCCACCATCCTAAACTGTTTTAAAGTGGTTCAGTAAGCAATGAATGGATGAAATATAGCAAACCACATAAGGATTGAAAGCAGAAATAAACTAATATCATATGAATTATCACATAAATATGACCTTGAACAATTAACAGTCAGAATGACATGGTATGCCAGAGTCTTGTATCTGTCAAGCTATCTGGTTTTTCAAACACAATGTCAGAGCAGGTAACAAACCCTGATAGAAGTGACATTTCTTTGTGGCACCAACAAACACACAACCACCTTCACTCTTACCAAGAGTGAAACCCAAGTGGTCAACAGCAAATTATACATATTGCAAATTGAAAGTGATCTGGCTGGCAGTGGAACCCTTATCTTTGGCTATGTGATGTAACAGAAGTCATGTAAATACCACAGTGAATTCCCTTAATAAATAAACATCTATATTCTACACGTCGGGCATATTCATGTACATATTGATAATGTTTAATGGTCCACCCACATCATAACTTATCATGTACTATTTAGGAACAAGAAAAACATCTACACATCCACCTATCTAAACAAATAAAATATCACCATCAACCAATTTTGTTTCACTTATAAACTGATGTACAGTCCCGTGTGACTTAAAGGAACAACTTATCGCGGGACCTTTCTAACTGTGTTCCCTTTTATATAGAAAAATTGATTGGCCCATTTTAGTTGACAATACAGTAGACTGATCAAAACATCTATAATGATTTTGTTTTTCATTTTTTTCATATAATCAAATTTACTTTAGTACAAATTAAATCCTGTACTTGCCTTTCCACGGAGAGCTCAGTCCAAAACAGAGTTTTCTTTAGCTTCCTTCAGATGTTATGAGTCTGCATGTGGACTTTGACAGACCAAAGGTTGGTTTAAAGTTGCAGCTCTTTAGAAGAATCTTAGGTCATAAATCCACACTCACTCTATCATGGTCATTTTTTTTTTTTTTGGAAATGTTAATGAGTTAATCTGTCCACTAACAAGCAAGGAAAATGCAGAACACGAGGTGACAGAGTCTGCTGATGTTAATCTTAAATTACTTGAAATAAATACAGAGCAACGTTAATGTAAACAAGCCATGTTGGACCAGTGATCTTTAACATTCCTCAAGATCCAGGCCCGTTTCATTAGACAGTTTGTCAGTGTTATTCTTTTTTGCCTTGGGCAAATAAAGCATAAAAATAGAAAATTTAAAGAGAATGTGGCATGTGAAGCAAAAGCATAAATCACTCTATCACCATGCTAGTATATGCAGAAATATCATAATTATAACACCTATACACAATATGAACAGGGGACATTTCTGAACTGTCCCCAAACCACAAAAAACACAAAAAGAGGGAGAAAATAAAATAATACCCACAGAGTAGGGATAAATAACCTACTGACAATCTGGGCCTACTTAAATAGGATTTACAATGCCAATGATGAGGCACCTCAAGCACTTTTTCACTCCTTTTCCAACGTCTATGTCAAAACCATTGGCTTCTCTTCCTCCTCCTCCTCCTGCTGCTGCTCCTTCCTTCAGTAGTTTTGCCATCATCAATCCTCATCACATGAAGCATCCTGTCTTGTAACTGGAAAGTGCTTTCAAATTCTTGCCAGTAATATCTCCCAGGGAAGGCCTAAACTTAACTTCAGAGTTCAGGGATGGCTACTGGACTTGCTGTGAGCTTCCTCCTAGAATTCCCTATGCTGGACCCACTTATCTTTGCAATCCTCACCTCCCAGAACACAATTACAGGCAAAGGCAACTCCAAGGTAGCTGGGACTATCATAATGCATAGTTAGTGGCAGCATATATTGTTATTGCCCCACTTCATGTCAACTGCCAGTCTGGTGTTCATCCTGTAACAAAAATGAAATTCCCACTGGACAAACTAGATTCCTGGCAGGGCTGAATATTTCATCTGATTCACCTTTTCTTATTTTTGTTAGTGCCACTTAGGTCCTAATGAAACTCCTCTGCTGTATACAACAGTGTAAAGGAGAAGCCAATCATGCATAAAGGGTTGGAACGTCAGGTAGTGAGTCTTGTTCCACGCATTGGTTGTAAGGTCAAGAGAGAGAAAAGTGTAAGAGACAGCACCAACCTCTATACCAGAGTGGAAATACAGTGATTGCAGAAGCCCAGAACATGCCCCTTACTCAAGTGTGCTTGGCAACAGTATACAGCATATTAGAACTTCATATTTGTCTTCCAAAATGGCATTAAGTCTACTTTTGAAAGTCCCTAAAGTCCTACTGTCTACCACTCTACTTGGTCACTTATTCCGTGTATCAGTGGTTCTCTGTGTAAAGAAAATCTTCCTAATGTTTGTGCGAAATTTTCCCTTAATAATTTTTAAACGCTACAATCATGTCTCCTCTTAATCTCATTTTGCTTAAACTGAAAAGGCTCATCTCATTTAATCTTTCCTCATAATTAATTCCCTGTATCCCTGGAATCAGTATATTCTTTCTTCTCTGGACTTGTCTTAGTGCTGCTGTGTCCTTTTTGTACCCTGGAGACCAAAACTGTACACAGTACTCTAGATGAGGCCTCACCAGTGCATTACAAAGGTTGAGCAGAACCTCCTTGGACTTGTACTCTTCATATTGTGCTATATAACCCGACATTCTCTTACCCTTCTTAATGGCTTCTGAAGACTTTTGGGAAGTTGATAGTGTCAAGCTCATAAATACAGTATATATGTAAACGTTGTGAGAAAGGGTCAAAAGAAAGAGACCACAGTTGTGGAAAAATTGCTTCATCCTTCATCAGGACAACACATCAGCCTGCTCAGCAATCTTGGTAAACCAGTTTTTGGCCAAGAAATGAATTGTACTGCTTGAAGGCAGCTGTAGGAGCCCCAAGTATTTTACCCACTCTTTGATCTGACAGGCATTTTTGACTCTTATGAAATCCTAATGGATCCATGAACAACCTCATAAAAAAAAAAGAAGGGACTAACATCCTCATATCTGCCAATCCTAATGACAATCTAGCTTGGACACTCTTCCTAGTCACCAGACCTAGCTCCATGTAATTTTTTTTCTTTTCTCTAAAATCAAGTCTGCACTCAAGGGAACTTATTTTAAGTCACTTAGGTGAAGAAGAAAATGACTAAACTTCAGTGACTAATGACCAGAATGCAGTGGTGCATAGATACAGGAGGGGAATATATTGAAGGGGAAAGGTGCTGAAATGTATGTAGTATTTATTTAAATTAAGTTACAGCATCGGTTTTGTTATTTAATACTCACACCTTGTAAGGTCTATTAAAATTATGATGAAGGTATGCCTGATTGATAATGGAAGTGAGAAAAACAAAATCTGTTGTCAAGGGCATTTATGGAGAAATAAACAGGTGGCTTATTCACAGATAAAGTCACAGTTTGAAGAACCTAGCAGGAACCGACAGAAAGAGAAGATTCATTTAATGTGGTTACATTTAAATAATTAGATATAACTTTATCTAACAAACTACAATTATTTAAAAACCCCATAAAATAATACTTTTGTACAACAATAGCTTCAAATTTTAGAACACTGGCTTCTTATTGTATTCAGGAACAAAACAATTACAGAAACTTTAAAACATCAAAACCAAGATAAAGCCCTATACAATCTTGATGCTGTACTTCACCTGGACCTTTCACGCAAGTATGCGCTATGAACCAAATTAAGCCCTTTAATCATTATACTCTAAGACTTCAGATACTTCTTATGTCACTTTCATGAGCAGAAACCGTAGAAGTGATCTGATTGCCACAGAAGAATACCAAGAGAAGAATCATAAAGGATTTGAAACACAAAACACTTGACAAACAAGATGAGACCACTCAGGCCGTGAAGCTTGTTTGTTTAGCTCATAGCTAAGCTGTCCCAATGTCTCACCAAGATTCTTCTTCTGCTTCAACTATATGTCTCAGTAGTTTGTTCCATAGTCCCAAAACTCTTTGCATAAAGAAGTGCTTCCTTGCTTCATTTTCAAATGCTCTCCCCCTTAATTTCCACTGATGTCCTCAAGTATGTGATTCACCCTTAAGCTGAAAGAGTAATTCTAGATCTTCTTTGTCAATGCCAGTCTCATCTGCTGGAGACTTCTTCTCCTTCTTTTAGCTGCTCCAATTAGGGGTTGCCACAGCGGATCATCTTCCATATCTTCCTGTCCTCTACATCTTGCTGTGTTACACCCATCATCTGCATGTCCTCTCTCACCACATCCATAAACCTTCTCTTAAGTCTTCCTCTTTTCCTCTTGCCTGGCAGCTCTATCCTTAACATCTTTCTCCCAATATATCCAGCTTCTCTCCTCTGCACATTTCCAAAACAATGCAAACTCGCCTCTCTGACTTTGTCTCCCAAACATCCAACCTGAGCCGACCCTCTAATGTACTCATTTCTAATCCTCTCCATCCTCGTCACACCCAGTGCAAATCTTAGCATCTTTAACTCTGCCACCTCCAGCTCTGTCTTCTGCTTTCTGGTCAGTGCCACCGTCTCCAACCCATATAACATAGCTGGTCTCACTACCGTGCTGTAGACCTTCCCTTTCACTCTTGTTGATATCCATCTGTCACAAATTACTCCTGACACTCTTCTCCACCCATTCTACCCTGCCTGCACTCTCTTTTTCACCTCTCTTCCACAATCCCCATTACTCTGTACTGTTGATCCCAAGTATTTAAATGGATCCACCTTTGCCAACTCTACTCCCTGCATCCTCACCATTCCATTAACCTCCCTCTCATTGACACACACGTATTCTGTCTTGTTCTTACTGACCTTCATTCCTTTCTTCTCCAGAGCATATCTCAATCTCTTCAAGGTCTCCTCAACCTGCTCCCTATTCTCGCTACAGATCACAATGTCATCAGCAAGCATCATAGTCCAAGGGGACTCCTGTCCAATCTCATCTGTCAACCTGTCCATCACCATTGCAAATAAGAAAAGGCTCAGAGCCGATCCCTGATGTAATCCCACCTCCACGTTGAATGCATCCATCACTCCTACCGCAGACCTCACCACTGTCACACTTCCCTCGTACATATCCTGTACAACTCTTACATACTTCTCTGCCACTCCCAAATTCCTCATACAATACCACAGCTCCTCTCAAGGCACCCTGTCATATGCTTTCTCCAAGTACACAAGGACACGATGCAACTCCTTCTGGCCTTCTCTATACTTCTCCATCAATACCCTGAGAGCAAATATCACATCTGTGGTTCTCTTTCCTGGCATGAAACCATACTGCTGCTCACTAATAATCACCTCCCTTCTTAACCCGGTTTCCACTGCTCCTTCCCATAACTTCATGCTGTGGCTCATCCATTTTATCCCCCTATAGTTACTACAGCTCTGCACATCACACTTATTTTTAAAAACTGGTACCAGTACACTTTTTCTCAACTCCTGAGTCATCCTCTCACTTTCCAAGATTCCATTAAACAATCTGGTTAACAACTCCACTGCCATCTCTCCTACATACCTCTATGCTTCCACAGGTATGTCATCTGGACCAACAGCCTTTCCATTCTCCATCCTCTTTATAGCTGTCCTAGAGACTGGAGACTAAACAGGTTTAATTGTTTGAGTCTGTTACAGTAGAACATGTCCATAAATCCAGGGATGCACTTTGTTGCTCTCCTCTGCACATTGTCAAGTGTTGTTATGTCTTTCTTGTACTGTAGTGACTAGAACTGCACACAATACACCAAATGTGGTCTTACTAATACATCATATAGTTTGAGCATAATGTACCTTGACTTATATTTAAGTCTTTATGATTTAACCTAACATTTTATTTGCCTTTTTAATTGCTTCTGTGCATTACTCAGTCAATGTGGTGTCATAAGTCACTACATTCTTTTCAGAGGTTGACTTCTGTAGGACAGTGTCACTAATCTTGAACTTATAATGGTGTTCCTTTTGCTCAAGTGTAGCACTTTTCACTTTTCGACATTAAACTGCATTTTTCAGGTGTTTGCCCAGTTTTGAAGCTTGTTCAGGTCTTTTTGAATTCTTTTTTTGGTGCCTCCTCAGTGTCTGCCATCCCTCCAGTTTTAGTGTCATCTGCATATTGGATGCAAATTTAATGCAGATTTGGGTCAGTCACAGTAAATGATATTTACATACAAGCAAATAACCAACAGACTGAGTTACAATATGAACAGTTTATTAGCAGCTCTAGTCAGGGTATACCACACTAGAGTAGTGAGTATTCAGCCTGGATTTAAAAGGTGAGATTTATGGGACATCTCTGACACAAGCAGGCAGATCACTCCACAGCTTTGGGATGTTGAAGTTGAAGGCTCAGCTTCCTATTATAGTTCTGCTTATCCTTGAAACCTTTAGAAAAGCAGCATCGTGTTCCATGTTGCATGCACTGAGAAGTTCTGTTAAATTTGAACATGGATGATATATTAGATGAAGTATTCTGGAGTCAGCCTTAAGCTTACAGTAACTCGAAAACTTAACAAAATGAGTTGTACTTCATATATAAAGAGATTTATTGAAATTATCTGAAAGTTGCAATTAGAAATGTATTTTTGCAGCTTTTAGCTAACACATTACATTAGACAATTCTAGAAAAAATAAATGCATGCATTAACTTCTCTGTGGCTTGCTTACTAAAAGCAATTCTTAATTTTCCTTATTTTTATCTGAAATGGCAGGAATTTAGATAGTGTAGCAAGGAGTAGGGCAAAGATAAATCTGTGTCAAAGATAACTGCTAAGCTGTATGCTGATTCAGTTAAATTAATGTTTAGTCCTTCTGTGATAAAAAGTGACAGGACATTGTTACTGTGTTTCATTTTTATGTTCTGATTCAAAAACATATTGTTTTTGCTTATTTAATCTGTTAAATTGTTTACATAATGATTGAAGGACTCAATAACGTAAATGCCATTTCTTCTGAAGGAGTGATATAGGTGAGTATTATCTACATACAAGTAAATGATGTGTTTTCTAATAACATCTCTTAGCCACAGATTGTGAAGTGAAAACAGTTACAGCCCCTGTACGGAGCTCTGATGGTCACTGAATCTAACTTCAGAAGTTAACAATAGATACTAGCATAGATTTCACTAGGTATTGAATTATATGGTAAGTATAACCTAAACCATACAAAAATTTAAAAAAAAATAATATGCACTATGTGGAATGTACCATTCACATGGAGTCATAGGGAGCACAGGATTAAGACAAATGGAAACAGTTTTTATACTTCTTGTCAATATGTAGATATGGCAGCACAACTGAACTGAGTGGCCTACTGCTTATTAGGACAGGCTCTGAGGGGAGTTCCTAGGTGTCTAGGCAAATAATGAGGAGCAGGGTGCCAAGGAGGAAGCCTCATTCCGCACCTTAAAGGACTGTAAGGTTTGAAAAGAGGTACAGCATATGGCTTCTGTAATTCATTAGAAGACTTCATAAGGAGGAATGAAAACTGGGCAGTCAACATAAGGGCAAGAGTGAAGAACTGGAGGAAGGAACCAGTGACCCCAATGCACTGGAAAGAAAATGGGGCGTGAGAAGTGAGGGGGTATATTATTTTTTGCTGGTAACTTTAATCAAACTAGCTTAAAAATTAAACAGAGAAAAAGTGCTTCATTATTTCTACACTTGGGACACAGGTGATGAGTTGAGGTATCTTGTGGTGTAGGATTCAAAACTTAGAAATGAGGAGCCACTGACAGATAGACACCCATATCTGTGCTGATAGCCCTAGAGTGATCTTTAAGATTTATTTGCATCCCTTAGATTGACCTTCTATATTTAATCCCTCAGATCATCCCAATTGTTAGTAATCTTTAAATATTTGAACTTAAACCCAAATTCTAGGTGATATGTGGATTTTCCTTTTTGAAGAAGTACAATGGTTGCCATAAAAGTCATTGTAGCATTTTGGCTAAAGCATTAAACTCCAAAGTTTCTCTACTAAATAATATTCCCCAAGCTCCAAATATAATAATTACAAATCTTTGAACAGTTGTAATTTATCCTGACTTTGTTAGTTACCCTGGATAAAGGTGTTAACCAAATATAAAATAATAATACTATTTCAATCTGTAAAATTATACTATAGATAGAAACACTGTTCCTTATTGCTTTCGTAATTTCCATTCTTGTATCCTTAAAAAGGAAAGAATGGTGGAGTCTACATTTTTCAAAAAAAAAATACATGCATTAGGTTTTCAGTTGCATTATTCATTTTCATACATCTAATACCAGTCTGAATTTCTTCTGTATGTGAATGTAATATTTAATTATTAATTTGAAAGTCTGCAGTTGTACTGTTTATCTCTGTTTCTATTTTTATGTAAGTACCACACTCCTCCATTATCAGACTGTCTTAGTTACTAAAGAATATTTAGTGCAGTGTTCCATGGAGACTACAGAAGGTTTGCTTTCAAGTGAATCTGAGCTTTTGAATTTAACACAGGGCCCTTGACCAATGAGGAAGCAGTGGGATTTGCTCGTTCTCACCTGCTTTTTTTCATACACTACTCTGATTTTGAATGTGAGCATAATATTGCATAACTGACATATGGATAATGCAACATGATGAATATTAATTTTTTTCATGGATTTTTAATATTGTTGGCTCTTCTTCAGCTTCAGTCCCCCTATGGCGACTTTAGAAGCTCATCATATGAAAAACTGTGTTATCTCCATTTCCCTTAAAGCAAACTTTTTCTCGGCCAGCACTACAAACAACACGGGCTCAGTAACATGTGGAAAAGTCATCCCTTTTTGATGGATTGTTCCATTAATTTGGTGTCTTTATGCCTCTTCTGGACATCAGGAGTCCCACATTGCACATTGGGAAATTGTTGAAGATTGATAAACTTGGGGTTTCCAGACATCAGTGACAATGCCTATCTATATCAGATAAGGTTCATTAAGGGCACTCAGTTGTTGCCAGTGCTTATTGTTGTTAACTGGAGAAGGAGGCCTGGCTTGATATACTGTGTCAATGCTCCTTGACATGCTTCAGCAAAAACTGATGTTCGACTCGGCCTGCCTCTATGGCCCCATGGCCTCCATGCTTTAATGACCTTGATACTTTAGCAGCTAAAGATCTTTTGTAAAGTTTCTCCTAGATTTCTATGAATGATGAGACAGTCTTTGCATGAGGATGACTAACTGTTTATAGAGTGCCTAATAAATGAGGTTCAGAAGTCAATCTAGCGCATGTCTGTGAGAGCTGACATCAAGTTCAGTGCTAAAGAACTCTTGAATAATATATTTTATATTGATTTACATACTTAGTCATTTATAATTGTTGTGAAATGTATTACAGTGTGGAGCAGACAAGAGCACTTACAGCTAAGATGAAGACAGCCATCTGCAGCGTTCACTGTAATGTACCTAAGAACTCCCAGACACAATGCAGCCATTTTCTTTAGTGACTATGAACCTTTGTGTAGACATCCAGTCTCTTCCACAGATTTCTAGAAAGCACTGAGCACCCACAGTGCGAATGGTTCAAAAAAGAGTTTCACGAGGAGGTCAAGTATTTAAGGCAGTTGTTGTTTGACATTTCATGATAATTTTTGAAGTTTATTTGTATTTGTTGTACCTAGTATAGTTTTGAACTATAGGGAATCATTATTGAACATCGTATTTTGCGTTCAAGATGTATTTAATATTGTTAACCCTTTGACCTCAGTAGGTCTGTTTTTGGGCCAACCGCATAGTGGTATATACCAGACAGGCTGATATAAGAGCCCACCTATCTACTGTCATAACCCCGTTGGGTTGAATAATGGCCAATGCATATCTGTTACGATAAACTACTGTTACACTACTCACCTCTCTCAGTCTGCTGCTGTAATGGCATATTCTCGAAAGGCCAGAAAACAAGCCATCGCTGTATTAGACTACGCACATGGTATACCACTGTCTGCTAATATGGTTGACATTTCTTGCACAAGTTACGCTGCTGCTTTCTTTTCCTGAAGGTCAGTTTTCTTTTTTCTTGTGGATTTTAGGAATAAAAACGAAAGGATTTCAGTTGTATTTTAGGTCCGTGTACTTTTTGGTAATTGAAATTTCATTTTAGAAGCAAAAACGAAAAAACAAAAATGAAAGGAATTTTCATATTTAGATTTTTGATTAAAGAATAAAATGAGGGAAAATAAGGTATTTTTTAATTCTTTGGTAACAAATAGCAGTCATAAACATAAAATTACACATACTTTTCTGGATTTGTTTGTGATTCAAATAATGAAAGTGTAATAGCTGAAAAACAACAAAACAGACGCATTTTCGTTGTCTGAAACCGGAGGTACTTGTGCCACGTGCGAACAGTCCTCCTCACAACACATCGATCGACGGCCTTCAAGTTACACTGCCTGGCATCAGCAGAGGATGGACCATCGCATTGTTTTCCAGAACAGTAAAAGAGTGACACTCCGGGACGAGGACTTGACTGCAGAAAAACTGAGTCACATCTTTCCGGTAAAAATACAAGCTGTGCAGACTTTGCTTCATTGATGTAGCAGTTCTCTTATGAACGTTATTGTTGTACTTACTGTGAAACAGGTAACATCTGGTGATTTCATTTACTAACACTAAGTCTGGAAATTTTTATAGGGCTAGCAATTTGAATACGTTTAAATGTGTGAAAGGTTGCTCATTGACAAGTGTAACACATGTTAAGAAAACTTTCTGTAAATCACGTTGCTCTCCTAACGTGTTACACTTGTGCACGCTGTTAATACTCGAAACGTTTACTACCATTCAAATTGCTAGCACTCTAAAAATTGCCAGACTTAGTATTAGTAAATGAAATCACCAAATGTTAGCTGTTGCACAGTAAGTAACAACAATAATGTTCATAAAAGAGCTGCTACGTCAATGAAGCAAAGTCTGCAAAGCTTGTATTTTTACCTGAAAGATGCGACTCAGTGTCCTCGTCCTGGAGTGTCACTCTTTTTCTGTTCTGAAAAACAACGTAACGGTCCATCCTCTGCTGATGCCATGCAGTGTAACTTCAAGGCCGTAGATCGATGTCTTGTGAGGAGGACGTTGGGAGGTTCGCACGTGTCATCAAAAATTGCGCAGAAGAAGTACCTCCGGCTTCAGACAACGAAAATGCGTCTGTTTTGTTGTTTTTCAGCTATTACACTTTCATTATTTGAATCACAAACAAATCCAGAAAAGTATGTGTAATTTTAAGTTTATGACTGCTATTTGTTACCACAGAATTAAAAAATACCTTATTTTCCCTCATTTTATTCTTTAATCAAAAATCTAAATCTGAAAATTCCTTTCATTTTCGTTTTTTCGTTTTTGCTTCTAAAATGAAATTTCAAATACCAAAAAGTACACGGACCATTTTAGCATGGGATCAACTCAAAACAACATATTTTTAATGTGTTCACAGAGAAGTACAATAAAGCAAAGAAAGACTTCTGTTTCACGGGTGGTTTCTTTCCTTGTAGAGATCACCTTAGGATATCTGCGTTACGATGAGACAAGTGTACCACCCCTGTCAAACTCTTCACCTGTCACTGTCCCTGGAGCGGGTCGTGCCACACCCTAGGGAGTTCGGGCACTTGACACCAGAGGTGATGGCCTTGTGGGGAAGGGGAGATGCTGGGTGATTGATTGAAAGTGCTTTTGGACATTGTTTCTGGCACTAAAAACTGTTCTGAAGCATACTGTATCACCCAAAGGTGCAGGTTTGCTGTTAGATCCTTATAATAAACAGCAAAAAATCATGAAAACTAAGAGACTGAAAGCGATACGGCTTGTTCTATATAAGCGGTTCACAACCTTTCGTATTTCGCCCCCCCCCCTTTTCTACCTGGAATAATTCTGCGCCCCCTGCATAATATAAGATAGATGAGAATAACCCATGATACAACTAACAAAGGTATGATACTCGTGTGGTGTCACGGTATCCTATCATTTTTACTTCCATAAGATTTGCATGTGTTCGGCTAACTTCGATAAAATATTTGCAATTTATTTTTTTTAAAGTGCTTTAATAACTGTTGTGTGCCTTGTGTGGTTTTTGGTACTAATTCTAATCCCAAAAACAAAGAATAAATTATTTATTTTTGTTTAACTGTTTTTTTATGTAAAGAAATGATTAAATATGTTTTAATCTTTAAAAATCTCGTACACAAGTACACCGATGAAGTCAATCTGCTTGAGACGAATGTATTTTCGTCCGACAAATATTATACCGCTGTTAGTTGTATCATGAAAATAACCCAATACGCAGTAAATTATTTAACTCAATTTGGCTATATTGGCTACACTGCCAATGTGGTGCAGTCGCACCGCATTATCACTTGATCTACTGTTACCTGAATGTTCGTGACAGATACTGATACTTCTCAAACTTTCTGGATTGAAAATATGCGACTATAAAAGCAGCAGCAGCGGCAGCGCCGCTCATCATAGAAACAAACTTCAAATAGAAAAGGAGCTCAGAGTGTCTGTCTCGATTATATCAAACCAAACCTGGACAGGCTGTGTACTTTAAAGGAGGCACATGTAAGTCATTAGATCTATGCCTTAGTAATGTTTTATTTTAATTTTAGTTATAATGCATTTGTTGTGATTATATGCTTGCAAATTTAAATTTGAAATAAAAGTGTAAAAAATAAATTTTGATATCTTGTCCATTTATTCGACACACCCCTGACCCCACCCATTCCACCCACCCTCACATTTTAAGAACCGCTGTTCTATACTATGAATCTGTTGTTTTAACATTGTGGCTTATCATATAATAATTTTTTACTTTTATGAATCAACATTTTGGTTTTTCAAAATTATGGAAAATTGCTAGGGTTATAAAGCTGAGGATGGCAGGGTGCAAATGTTTCAAAATATTTTGTACCATTTTGGATGCCATTTTGGTTTTGTATGGACACCTCCATTTTGTGAGTTTTTGTTATTTTGTTACCTTGGAAACAGCATGTGATGCTACTTTAAAGACAAGATTAAAGATCACCACTTTCATCCAGATTGTGGACCTACTACCATAAACCTTAGCAGTTTAAAACTGTTCTATGGTTAGAAATTCAATAGGCAAATTTCTTTGACATCAATCTCTGTTTAGCATTTTGGACTTTGGCATCTTATCCTTTGAATGTTCAGTCTCAGTTTTTGCTTACCTATTTTGAATATGTCTCTTCACCTGATCCCTTTTTTCTTTTAGCTGCTATTTCAACCTCTGAGCAGTACAGCAACAGGAGATGATCATGTGTGAGGGCTCCACCAGGAAAATGGAAGAAGGCCAGAAGCTGAAGTACTGGATATCAGATGGAGAAGAAGAACAGTGATAAATGAACTCTTATAGTGTTAAAGTAATCCTTAAAAGTTTATACATGGAAAGAGTGTGGAGGAGTAAGGAGCCATGAGAATCAACATGTTGGAGAGGGGATTGTGAACTGTTGACCATAGCTCTGAAGGTATGTGAAGGTGTTCAACCTGCAGTTATTACAACAAGTGCATGTGACGTGGGCCAAGGTGGTGTAATTCACAATTTGTCTCACTGTCTAGGTGTGTACCTGTTGTTTTGGAGGCACTTTTTAGACCCCTAAAGGTATGGAAGCTTGCTTATGTGTGCTCTGGTAAAAATTTAACATCTTATTAAAGAAAGAAACTTCCTCTAACCAAACAAATCAGTAATCAGGCAGGACAAAAACACTTCATTGTATCTTTTAATTACCCCTCAGCAAAATGCCTTAGAGGGAGCATTCTTGAAAAGCAGTCTGTTAGAGCATGGTCAGAATGATCAGAGAAACAAAGAATAGAGGTTCATTTTTATAAACTATTGAATTTACATACAATACAATACAATACAATTTATTTTTGTATAGCCCAAAATCACACAAGAAGTGCCGCAATGGGCTTTAACAGGCCCTGCCTCTTGACAGCCCCCAGCCTTAACTCTCTAAGAAGACAAGGAAAAACTCCCAAAAAAACCTTATAGGGAAAAAATGGAGGAAACCTTGGGAAAGGCGGTTCAAAGAGAGGGTTGAGCGTGCAGTGGGTGTCAAAAAAAAAGGGGGTCAATACTGTGTCAATCAATGCATACACTTACTCTGGTTGGTTTGTTGGTTTATACCCAAATGACTTACAGTATATAAAATAAAAGTCTATTATTTTATATTCTTATACCTTTGAGTTGAGCCACCACCCCTGAAATTTCTGTGCACATAACAACTGTCCATTCTGGTTGTTTTACAGGGCATCTGCTGATTTCTTAGTCATCTTTCAGTACATTTTGTTGTTCACTTGATCATTATCTGGACTCCTGACCTACCTGCAAATGTTTATTAACCCTTTTTTTTTTTTTAAGATGAAAGCTATGTTACCCTAAAATTATTCTTCCACATTGCTGAGTTTAAACCATTAGCCAGTTCTGAGATTTTACTTTAAGCCCCTAATCCACTCATCTTCTTCCAGGCTTAGTTCTTGTTATTGTATGTTATGGAAGTGATTATGCATATTATATGTTGACTTACTTCACTGAGGGCCATGAGAAAAAGCAATCTGTTGTCTATTTGACATGCAAAAATACTATAACTAAATTATTATAACTTAAAGTAAAGCTCCTCCAGCTTTTTGCATGTGTCCTTACATCCTGTTTGAAACATAAATCATTATGTGCATTTACCATTTAAGATAATGTGCAGACGCACATGTGTAGAAGCTCTGACCATACATAAGCAGAACTTCTTTGATCTTGCATGCTTTAATGTCTAAACAAAGACACTAATTCTTAGAGATAATCTTACAGATCAAGGGTCCCGTATGTAGGTCAGTCAAAACCTGCGAGGTTCAGACCACAAAGCCCACCTACATTACCTTTTCATATTTCTACGTTATTATCAGGTTTCCCTCCTGTCAAGTAAGTTTCTCCAATCTGTAGCAGGTCAACACCGAAATGAAACCAAAACCACGCATACAAATCCACCTAAGAGAACCCAACCTCGCAAAGTGAGAGCCGCCTGACAAGTTTTTATATTTGTGTTATATGTCTAAATAAAAAACATAAAATAACTTCCTGTTAGCTGAATGTGCTCACTGAGATGGGGCCCAGCGTCTGAACAAGCAGAAAACTCAAAACGCTAACTTCTATAAACACAACCCACTTCTACATACAGTATACTTTATATTTCATGTCATACCAATTTATTATTTCAAAAATTCTATTTGTGTGATCATATAGCTTAAGGTTACTCCATGCATGAACAGATCCTGAGCTAGTAGGAGAATAAAATGAGCACATAAATCTGCAGACAGCTTTATCAGATGCTTTTAAATTTAACCTTAGCCTCAATAGCATTTCTTTTATTTTTGTAAGACCACCTCACAGTCATCCGGTGTCTTGATTACCTAATGGCCCCAACCATTTTTCTCACGTGCTACAGAGTGATTTTCATTTTCCATGCTGTCATTGCATCCTCTGTGATCAAAACCAAATTACACAAAATCGGCTCTGCATGAGCACAGGTTTGACATATTTTGGTGATCGCCCAACAAAAACTGGACTTTTGCATTACCTCTTCTACAGAGAAACCATCCCTTGTGCTCTTCATTTTAAGCATTACACACAGCATGAACTCAATCGCCACCATGCTGTTTATTCTGCATGCAGCTGGACTGAAAGGTGGGTAAGAATGTTAGGTTTATTATTAACTTCTAAATAGTATAAAACGTTTAAAGTGTCATTTTGTCTTTATGATTCATTTAAGAATCATGCACGATTCCTCCTGGAACTTGAATGCTTAGGTAGTTTGGTGATATTCAAAGATCCTGAAATAAACTGTTCTTTGTAAGTTTCGCAAATGTTATATGCACATATACTGAGACAGCAAGGGAGCAGAGGGGTCAGTCTGACAGTTCCAGGCCAGGTACTGTCCATTTGAAGTTTGCATGTTGTGTGTGTGTGTGTTCTTTATCAGTTCTAGTTCCCTCTAACATGTCAATCAGATGTTAGGTTAATTAACAAGTTACAATGGCCTGGTATTTGTATATGAGTGCGATGCTCAACTTGATTTTAATACATTTTACCATACTGCTGGGACCAAAAAAAAAAGAAAATTCATAAAATGAATGGATAAATAGACGGAGATACCATTATACCAACTAGAATAACTAGAATGTGCGAATAATGAATATTTAATTTTAAAATCAACATTTAGATTTAACATGTCTTTCACATTTGCTCTTTGTCATTTACCTCCTACTTTTAACAATTTGGACTGACTTTTAACATCTACAAATTTAGGTATTAAATGGAAAATTTACTCGAGATCAGAATCATTTTTAATGTGAACAATCATTGTTGCTGTCAAAGCAGCTGATTAGTTCTTTCCAAAATGATGTTTAGCTAGTTGCAGTTAACAAGCTAGCCATGTTTGTTGTTGCCTTTTAGTTAAAAGCTTGCCTGCTACTATCATGAATACTTTGAACCCCGTGCATTTTAAATGTACTTGATGGATTGGATTGTGTAATTTTCAGTTTTTATTAATGGTTAAGGATAAGTGAGATATTTAGCTTCTGTTGAAGAAACACTGCAAATGTGAAATGATTATAAAAAATTTAATTTTTAGGAGTCGGTCCATCCTCAGCTCTTTTAACTTCTTGACTGGCCTCATTTTTTAGCTAGGCTGAGAAGAAGTTTGGATCCAAGTATGTTTATGTTCTTCCAGCATCTTTAATGAAGACTCGTACTGTCAATAAGGTGCACAAGCACCCACAGTATCTTTACAGGGTCTTTAGCCCCCTTTCTGAATGCCAAGATATAAATGAAGAGTGGCAGTGAGGGGAGTTTCAAGCATGTTGATTAATGCATATAACTTTGAGAAACAGGGAAGGGATGCCCTTGGGGTTTTCAGCATGTTAAAACATCGAAGAGCGCAGCAGGGCCTTTTGGAGGGAAATGCAAAGAAATAAGAGCAGAGGTAAATTGTCACTACTTCTACTCATTTATGTACTATTTGTTGTAATTTTTACTTTCATTTTACAGTATTTTATTATACTGGTTTTCATTAAATCAAGGTTTTCTTTTAATAAGGAAAGCGATTACTGCTTTTTTAGTATTAGTTGTTATAATGTATTTATTTCTTATTACCTATTTCAATGTATTACTATTGATTTATCTGTTTATAATATAGTATCATTCTGTGCTTGTCTCGCACTTGTCCTGTATTTGTGTATATATTGCATTGCGGTCAAGTAAAATGTTATTTCATGACACTGTAAGCAGCAATACTGTGCATGAATGGTATGACAATAAAGCCACTTCACTTGACTTGATTTGAGTTACAAATCTGAGATCCTCAGAAACCAGAACTTCAGGTCAGTTAGAGTATAAAAGTTATTTTGAACTTTAGCATTAAGAGCAAGGTGTCGCGCTTATTTTATTAGAGCTGCACATTATAGCTCTGTATAGAGAGAGCTATCAGCTCATAATCCTAAAACTCTCAGATAATGTATTTGATGTAATGAGCCAAAGATTGTTTTGAAAAGACCTTACTAGTCACATCTCTCAACATGAAAGCCGTTGCTGATGTTAAAACTGATCATTATTTAGAGTCAGTATGCAGGAAATGCTCTTTCCTCTGCTACAGTTGAGTCAGTTCAACCTCCCTGAAGATAAGAAAGCCGTGTGCTGCACTCCGGTCATCAAATTGCATCTTTCAACAGAATGCAGATGCTCAGTACAGAGCGGGGGTACTCAGTTTTAGTCCTGCAGGTTCTTGCTTTAATCAGTTTCTTAATTAGAATTGGTTTATTTATTAATAAAGCAATTTATTTTGGGGGTTGGTTTTAGTTAACTTTTTTGTGACGATTCAGAACCCTTAATTGCCTATTTTAGTTTCAAACCGCTGCATTTAGGTTTTATTTGCTGCCCATTTTCTTAACCAGTCATCAGTTTAAAATGAGGTGTAGATGACAAAGTAACTATCGGCGTCCCAGCCAGCCCCCTTCCATTTAAACCTGTGAACATGAGTATCTGTGGTTGTACAATGTTTTGAAATAAACGTGAGAGAAGTGAAGGACCAAAACATAAGGATAAGACTCTCAGAAAACAAAAATATACCATTTTTGTTTTGGAGGAATATAAGCACTAACAAACCATATGATTAAATTGCATTATCTGTAAGGCCTAAATACGAAAATGTTTGGAGTGAAAACCCCAGACGTTGTGTACCTCCTGGACTATAACCAGGTACCCCTGGTACAGAGTGTGCACAAGTAACAAATCTGTCATTTACAAATCAGCATTCAGGAATCAGCAAATGACATTATTATTTATATATCGTTTGCCATTTTGAATGCTTATTTAATAGTTAGGCGTGACTTTTAAAATCTAGAAATTACATTTAGCTTATAGTTACCACCAATAATGTCTACTTATGTATGGGATACCATACTCAATTTATATTCGGTTACTTTGCAAATTTGTTGTTTACACAGGATGAATCTGATATTAGCAAAACTTTTTCCTATTTACAGGTATACTTGACAAATAAGATTTAAATGTTACATTTAACATTTGATTCAATTCAATTGCAGACAAAGTCATTATACCATATAGTACAATCAATGCTTTAACTGTTAATCCCCTAGAAAAAGGGCAAGAAAATACAAAACTTGGTAACAGAGCAGCCACAAAGTACTAAGCATCTAACATTTGTTTTTTTAGTGCAACATTTGGAATTTAGATTAGATAATTAACACTTGGGTGGCACGGTGGCACAGTGGTAGCGCTGCTGCCTCGCAGTTAGGACGGAGACCTGGGTTCGCTTCCAAGGTCCTCCCTGCGTGGAGTTTGCATGTTCTCCCAGTGTCCTCCCACAGTCCAAAGACATGCTGGTTAGGCACTGGCGATTCTAAATTGTCCCTAGTGTGTGCTTGGTGTGTGTGCCCTGCTGCGGACTGGCACCCAGCCCGGGGTTTGGTCCTTCCTTGTGCCCTGTGTTGGCTGGGATTGGCTCCAGCAGACCCCCATGACCCTATTAGGATGTAGCGGGATGGATAATGACTAACTGACTGACTAGTTAACACATAAATTCAACATTTGCCATTTAACTTTGAAATTTCCTATTTACACTCAATGTTTTCCATTTTATGCTAAAAAAGTCACAGATGAAAAGTAATTGTTTTATTTAATAAATAATTCAACATTGTTTAAATGTGTAAAAAAAACATGGCATTCCTATAAGCTACAGAATATTCAGTAAGAGACTCCATTTTTAATGTTCGGTTTGCTCTCATGTGTATGCATTGTGAAAAGATAAGATGATTTAAATTTAAAAGTGTCTTGTACTGCATTGTGTCGAATGATACATGAAAACAAATGTGTCAGTATTGTCTTTACTGCCTTTGTTTTATTCCCTGTAGGTGAATTTGAAATTTTAAGCCGATCACTCAGTATCACAAGAAATACCGGAGAGTCACTGCTGTTGAATTGCACTGTAAAATACAAGCTATATGATAACACTAACATCCCATTCATGAAATGGTGCAAGCTTGGCCTTTTGCAGGACTGCTTGGAACTTAGTCTTCCACCACAGCTCATCAGTATGTCAGAATCTAAAGAGGAGAGTCCAAATTCAGATATTCACCTGAGGAAATTAACAGCTCATTTCGAAGTATTGAACATATCCCACCGTGGAAAATACCAGTGCAGAGCCAACAATACTAAAGGAGCAAGTGCCATGGGCCATATAGTGACTTTAAACGTCACTGGTAAGTCTCTTTTGTTTGATGTTTAATAACAAAAATTAAATAAGAGTACTCTAAAGAGAAGAAAAAATGTTTTGAGAAGAGCAAACTGTATGGTCAGTCTCCTGAACATTCATTCCCATAGTCTAGTTTAAGACAATGTCAGCTTAAAGTTTTAAAGACTCCAGATTGCAGTTTTTCTAACACACTAGATCATCAGTCCCATATATCAACAATAGTCAGCATAAATATTTCTTCTAAAGTGTTTTTTGTGTCTTTTCCGATCTCAAGTCTCACTTGGCGAATTTTTGGTCATCTTTGAGATTGCTCTTCTTGGATTATGTTTATGCAGTCTAATACTGAGTCAAAAGACCTTAAGTCTCTGTATAATTTCTTTAATTTATAAAAAATATTTCCTTAATTTGTAAGAGTTTTTTTGACATTTTCTCCATTCGACATTTAACTTACCGACTGAAAAACTTGTGCTGGAATGAGTGAAATCTACATTTTTGATGTTCATTTTGAAGGTAACAGATAGCATCTATATTGTTTACTCTCATCATTTACCAATACTTCTAACAGACTGGAAGAATTAAGTGGCTTGGACTGGCAAGCTTTGTTGGGCTGAATGGCTTGTTCTTCTCTAGACTGCACTAATGTTCCAATAACCATCTGAAGCCATTTTCTGATATACAGTTAGGTTTTGTGTACGGTTTAGCTCAGCATAAAGATGACTGGCATAGACAAACAAGACCGAATGAGTAACCATTGTCACAAAAAAACAGCTTGGCAAAATGAAACACATCTTTACAGATCAGAGTCCACAACTGAACTGACTAGCAGTGGAAAAGCTGTTCTGTATGTGTCAGACAGGAAAAAGTGGGAATTCAGCAACCAGAACCAGAAGTGAAATCATTGGGAGTTGGGCTCTGGGAGGTGGAAGTGATGTCATCTTGAGGTGGGACTTGTAGTTGGGACGCGACCTTGCTGGGAGGGTTCTTGGGCTGGTCTGCTGCGGTAGAAAGCAAGAGAGGACTTGACTGAGAAACAACATTATTTGAGCCTATAAACTGTCTCCAGCCCGCGTGTGTGTACACCAAATGGACACTGCAGTATGTGGGCATTTCCAAAAGCATTTCCCATAAGGTGCAGATTTTTTTTTGTAACTGTAAGGGCCATTTGCTAATTATTTAAGTCATATTAAATGTTTGTCTCTATATTGGTGCCTAGTCTCTGGAAAGCTCTTATAGCCCCCACAAGTTGAATTGAATTGGTGTATTCTATTAGTTCTTGCCCTTCTGACTATCGATGAGCCTCAGTTAGTGACCTGCCTTGCTGTGTTTAAGACATGGAGGGCACACAGTTTTAAACCGTGCCTTACGCAACCAATAGCATGAAAGTTAACAGGCTTTATTGAACGTGCAGTGCCATACGTTTAGAGCGCACTGAAGGTGAAGTAAAGCATCTCTAAGTATAGAAACAACTGCATTTGACAAGAAAAGCTAAGTTTAGAGAAGAGACATTTTTTCAGTTTTTTTGCCTTTTATTCTATGTGTGTAACAACGTTTTTTCTTTATTCTTTTGTGGCCTGTTTTGCTTTGAATTTGTACTAAATCTTTTAAAACAAACTTTTGGACTGAGAGATTACTTTCGGTATGCGTTTGACCCGTGCTTGATCCTGCCTTACTCAAAAGCAGTTACAGTAATAAGATCTGGAGCGTTTGAAGTTTATTCTCTGCTGTATTATTAGACTCAGTATGTATTGAATTTAAAGCCTTTATTTTTTATATCAAATGTTACATTTTAAATGCTACATATCTATTTATTTTAATACTGTTTGATCTTGTGATGGTCTTAAGTGAATTTCTCTGTGATGACCTCATACCTTGAAGATCAAATTCGCCAACATATATACAGTATATATATATATATATATAGTGGCAGTAGGGGGCGCTAGTGCTCCCTTGAACCCTCAGGTACAACTCCAGACACCAGGTAAAAGTCCAATACTTTTTATTTCATTCTTCAGTGCACCAAGCACCCTTCACACTACTCATACAATTACACTAAACTCTTTTTCACACAATCAACTATTAACTCTCCTCCTCGCCCAGACACTTTGCTCCTCCACCTCCCAGCACAGCTCAGTGTCTGGACTGAGCCACAGTCCTCTTATAGCCCCTGATCCGGAGGTGTTCCTGTCCCAGCAGTCCACAGTTCCTTATTCCTTCAGGGTCAGGGCAATCAGTCTTTTATTTTAACCCAGGAGCACGTCGTTCCTTCCCGTCACGTGACCGTGACATACCCCCGGGTCATAAGGCACAAAACAGCCCATAAGCCCCCCCACAGTGACTCCTGGTGGCCCCCAAGGTATCCAGCAGGGCTTTGTATAAATACTACAAAGTCCATGAGGTCCTGCTGGACCTCGGGGCACAATCCTGCTGTCGGGTTGACTCCTCCTGGCGTCCTGGGGGTGAGGACCGGCATGAGAAGCCGGCAGTCCTCCACAATAAATATATATATATATATATATATATATATATATATATATATACACTAGCAAAATACCCGCACTTTGCAGTGGAGAAGTAGTGTTTTAAAGAAGTTATGAAAAGAAAAGGAAACATTTTAAAAATAACGTAACATGATTGTCAATATACAGTAATTGTTTTGTGAGTGTTATGAGTGTTGCTTTCATCAAGGATTTGATTATCATTATTTCTTCCAATCAGGTTCGTATTTGTAGGATGTGTTGTGTTCAAGTTACATTCCGTGTTTGTCAACCGTTGTAAAGATAACAGGTTTCATTGAATCTAAGATGTTTAACAGGCATTCCCGGTATTAACTTGTGGATTTGCCTGAGAGTATTTACCGACAGCATGTCTATTAACTTGTGGATTTGCCTGCGAGCATTTAGCGACAGTGTGTCTATTAACTTGTGGATTTTTCTGTGAGTATTTGGCGACAGCATCATGAAGTTGTTTCCATCTAACTGCATCAGAAAATGTAACACGACGTCTGACACACCTCCTTTTTACTGTTTTCTCACAGCTTGGATTGCTGCTGTCATAATCAGTTTGAGTTTTATGGCTTGTTTCAATTACGTTAGTATTTGCAGGACTTGTGTTGAAGTGACATTCGGCATTTGTCAAGCGTTGTAAGCATACAACTGGCTTCATCGATAAATTCGCATCCAGCTTTTGAGAGTTCAAACATTCTTAAACATCAAAGTGTCCACTACTCAAATCATCACCTGTGAATCTAAGATGTTTAAGAGGCATTGGCGGTTGTCCAAAGGTGTAAAATATTTTCCCATTTTGGTACACTTGAAAGCGACAACTGAACAATTCAGCGGCAGCCATCAACTCACATGCAAAAGCATAGGTGAAGGGCTTAAGCATTTCACTCTTATAGTGCTCCTGTGTAGTATAATTATCTCCTGTACCGTCATCAGTCCACACCTTGAACCTGTCACAGTCATTCAATACATAAGACACAATGTTCCTCCGGATATCAAGAGTGTAACAATCTGCAATATGTAACAAAGAGAATGTAAAAGGCAGGCAGCATCTCCAGGCATGGAAACCACACGGTAAGTGACAGTTCTTTGATCGATGGCGATCACCTCGATAGACATGCTAATGGGGGTACGGTTGGAATGGTAAAAGAAATGGGTACCTGAACAATGTAAACTAAGTCTCAAATACCTACACAATAACTATAAGCGTAATAAACGAACAATAAAACAGTGGAGAAGCCATGGATTAAATAAAAAGGCTGCAGTTATCAGCAAGGAGACATGAATACCGTGGCGAAGCAAGGAAGAGAATGTAGAGACTGGAGCGACGGACAGCCTTATATGGGCAGGCAGCCAACTATGTGGGAGGCATGGGGATGGGGAACCCAACTCCGCCTCACACAGCGACCGAGCTGCAGGCTATGGACGTATATATGTACGTAAGTAGGATTCAGTTATGACCGTTATACGTAGAATTTCAGAATGAAACCTGCTTAACTTTTGTAAGTAACCTGTAAGGAATGAGCCTGCCAAATTTCAGCCTTCTACCTACACCTAAAGTTGGAGAATTAGTGATGAATGAGTCAGTGAGGGCTTTGCCTTTTATTAGTATACTAGCAAAATACCCGCACTTCACAGCGGAGAAGTAGTGTGTTAAAGAAGTTATGAAAAAGAAAAGGAAACATTTTAAAAATAACGTAACCTGATTGTCATTGTAATTGTTTTGTCACTGTTATGAGTGTTGCTGTCATCAAGGATTTGATTATCATTATTTCTTTCAATCAGGTTCGTATTTGGAGGACATGTTGTTATGAAGTTACATTCTCTGTTTGTCAACCGTTGTAAAGATAACAGGTTTCATTCATCGAAGTGTTCACTACACAAATCGCTACTCGTGAATGTAAGATTACATTCCGGTATTAACTTGTGCTAAACGTACCATGGTGTGACGTAAGGGGAGCTGACAGTAAAAAGGCAAGGAAGCGCGTATTTTGAACGAAAAGGGAGAAGACAGCGAAGGAGCAGAAAAGTGAGAAGGAAAACTGTTTAAATAAAGAGTTAGGAAGGTGAATGGAAAGAAGCAGCCAGCGGTAAAGCAAGACTTCGTAATAAGGACGGTTGGGTGCACGTAGAAGGTGTAACAATAAGATTGTTAAGCCTTATGATAATGTTCCCGCACTGAGGATTTAGAGAGACGCACTGGGAGAAGTATAATTTGATCCTCTCAACAGTTTCGTTTGTTTTCGGGTTGTAATATTCATCAAATTTAGGTATCATCTGGTCCAGTGGCAGACCGTGCATCTCACACTAGGCCTTCAGTAGTGCTCCGTCTGAATCAACCCGCCCCTCAAAAACTAATTTATGGTTATAAAAACTATCTTAATATGCAGAAATACAGTATAAAGAGCTGCTGCGTCGCAGATAGATAACTCCTGTAGCCACAATAAATGCCTTTATTGAATAGACAAACCAGAGGTGAACAAGTTCCATTCTACTGCAGCTACAGCCACGACACACATAAAAAACATCAATAATAACTCATAAACTTGCAATATTATTTATTTTCGCGATATTTTACTCACCAAAAATTCGGATTATTTGTAAACAAAATCCATCCTCCTCTCTTTCCTCAAAAACAGTTCAATTACTTCCGTGCGCTTCAGTTCCATCAAAAAGTCCCTTTCTATTACCATCGAAGCTAATACTGAAAGTCGAACCTGTCCTGTTGTATTTCTGGCATAATTTTTATTTCACTTTAGGGCTGAAAATGTCCACTCGACAGAAGCAGTGTACACAGGAATGGTCACCGCCAAATATACCAATGTGAACAGCTGCCCCATGCTCTCATTCAGATTTTTATGATGAAGGTAGTCAAGGAGATCAGTGGGAGATTTTCTTGCAGAATCATCCATGGCATACGTTACAGTCAGTTCTGTTTTTAGCCGAGACAGATCAAAAACTGCTCCGTGGCTCTTGTGTTAAACTGGAGAGGGCTGCATGCGGGAAATTTTTCTTGTATTCCCGAAACTTCTGGGGGTCAAGGAGTGTGACAAACATCAGTTTTTCGCGGTTTCGAAATGTGGTCTGTGTCTGGCAAATAATATTTTCCAGAATCCTGCCATGGAGTTGGCGGTAGTGCGTGTGAGGATCTTGCGCTCAGAGCGCCTGCGGTGCGTTCAGTGGCCTCGTAGAGTTCCTTATATCGGCTTCTATCCAATCAATGGGTCTGAATACGGTGACGTTGCCATGTGCCTGCTAGAGGGCCCTACTGACACCAACTCAAAATCTGATTGGTTGAAGCAACAGTTTAATCGACATTTATTCTGTGTTAGGGGGCCTGCAGAACGGATTGTGAAGGCCTCTCTGCCTGGCAACAAATGATGGCTTAAATGTGATTGGTTAAATGCTTTAATATGAAAATACATGTCTGGAAGCAGCACAACCATTGGAAAAGCTATGAAAGGAAGCAGACAGACTATTTGGAATTATTTAATAAGTATTTATGGACAAAATATATTTAACATTAGTTTGTGATTCAGATATTTTTTAGGCCAGCAGAGAAGGCATGACTTCGCCAGGTCTTTAGCATCGAGGCTTTATACCCTGCGTCTTCTCATTAAACTTGTATCTTGCAAATATCTTGTGCGATCTTGCGACGTCCGCGGCTTTATTTAGTTTTAGCTCAGACCCGGCACTTAAAAGTTTCTCTCGCACTTTCGCTGAGGAAGGCTTTCCGCAGTAGCTGCACTTATGATATATGCTAAGCACAGTCCTTCACCCGCAAATATTTACCTTATATGGGCAGGCACTCAATTACATGGGAGGCGTATATTTATACGAGACGCAACTCCACCTCACACAGCGACCGAGCTGCAGGCTATGGCCGTATACAGTATATGGGCGAAAGTAGGTTCCAGTTATGACAATTTCGAAATGAAACCTAACTAACTTTTGTAAGTAAGCTGTAAGGGATGAGCCTGCCAAATTTCAGCCTTCCACCTACACGGGAAATTGGAGAATTAGTTATGAGTGAGTCAGTCAGTCAGTCACTGAGGGCTTTTTGCCTTTTATTAGTATACTAGCAGAATACCCGCGCTTCGCAGCGGAGAAGTAGTGTGTTAAAGAAGTTATGAAAAAGAAAAGGAAAAATTTTAAAAATAACATAACATGATTGTTAATGTAATTGTTTTGTCATTGATATGAGTGTTGTTGTCATATATATATATATATATATATATATATATATATATATATATATATATAAATAATAATATAATAATAATAATCTCCTAAATAATAAAAACCATCATTTAAAAACTGCATTTTGTGTTTACTTGTGTTATATTTGACTAATGGTTAAATGTATTTGATGATCAGAAACATTTTGTGTGACAGACATGCAAAAGAATAAGAAATCAGGAAGGGGGCAAATTGTTTTTCACACCACTGTATATTATGGGGTGCCAAACAGGCAAATGCATTGATTTTCTGAATATATAAAGTCGGCGTCAGAATATATAAAGTCAAAACTTGAATATATAAAGTCATTCCCGAATATATAAAGTCAAAACTTGAATATATAAAGTCATTCCCGAATATACAGTGGTGTGAAAAACTATTTGCCCCCTTCCTGATTTCTTATTCTTTTGCATGTTTGTCACAGAAAATGTTTCTGATCATCAAACACATTTAACCATTAGTCAAATATAACACAAGTAAACACAAAATGCAGTTTTTAAATGATGGTTTTATTATTTAGGGAGAAAAAAAATCCAAACCTACATGGCACCGTGTGAAAAGGTAATTACCCCCTTGTTAAAAAATAACCTAACTGTGGTGTATCACACCTGAGTTCAATTTCCGTAGCCACCCCCAGGCCTGATTACTGCCACACCTGTTTCAATCAAGAAATCACTTAAATAGGAGCTGCCTGACACAGAGAAGTAGACCAAAAGCACCTCAAAAGCTAGACATCATGCCAAGATCCAAAGAAATTCAGGAACAAATGAGAACAGAAGTAATTGAGATCTATCAGTCTGGTAAAGGTTATAAAGCCATTTCTAAAGCTTTGGGACTCCAGCGAACCACAGTGAGAGCCATTATCCACAAATGGCAAAAACATGGAACAGTGGTGAACCTTCCCCGGAGTGGCCGGCCGACCAAAATTACCCCAAGAGCGCAGAGACGACTCATCCGAGAGGTCACAAAGACCCCAGGACAACGTCTAAAGAACTGCAGGCCTCACTTGCCTCAATTAAGGTCAGTGTTCACGACTCCACCATAAGAAAGAGACTGGGCAAAAACGGCCTGCATGGCAGATTTCCAAGACGCAAACCACTGTTAAGCAAAAAGAACATTAGGGCTTGTCTAAAGTTTGCTAAGAAACATCTCAATGATTGCCAAGACTTTTGGGAAAATACCTTGTGGACTGATGAGACAAAAGTTGAACTTTTTGGAAGGCAAATGTCCCGTTACATCTGGCGTAAAAGGAACACAGCATTTCAGAAAAAGAACATCATACCAACAGTAAAATATGGTGGTGGTAGTGTGATGGTCTGGGGTTGCTTTGCTGCTTCAGGACCTGGAAGGCTTGCTTTGATAGATGGAACCATGAATTCTACTGTCTACCGAAAAATCCTGAAGGAGAATGTCCTGCCATCTGTTCGTCAACTCAAGCTAAAGCGATCTTGGGTGCTGCAACATGACAATGACCCAAAACACACCAGCAAATCCACCTCTGAATGGCTGAAGAAAAACAAAATGAAGACTTTGGAGTGGCCTAGTCAAAGTCCTGACTTGAATCCAATTGAGATGCTATGGCATGACCTTAAAAAGGCGGTTCATGCTAGAAAACCCTCAAATAAAGCTGAATTACAACAATTCTGCAAAGATGAGTGGGCCAAAATTCCTCCAGAGCGCTGTAAAAGACTCATTGCAAGTTATCGCAAACGCTTGATTGCAGTTATTGAATGAAGCTAAGGGTGGCCCAACCAGTTATTAGGTTCAGGGGGCAATTACTTTTTCACACAGGGCCATGTAGGTTTGGATTTTTTTTTCTCCCTAAATAATAAAAACCATCATTTAAAAACTGCATTTTGTGTTTACTTGTGTTATATTTGACTAATGGTTAAATGTGTTTGATGATCAGAAACATTTTGTGTGACAAACATGCAAAAGAATAAGAAATCAGGAAGGGGGCAAATAGTTTTTCACACCACTGTATAAAGTCAAAACTTGAATATATAAAGTCACTGTTGGAATATATAAAGTCAGCGCTGGAATATATAAAGTCAAAACTTGAATATATAAAGTCAGCGTCAGAATATATAAAGTCAGCACTGGAATATATAAAGTCAAAACTTGAATATATAAAGTCATTCCCAAATATATAAAGTCAAAACCTGAATATATAAAGTCAGCGTCGGAATTTATAAAGTCATTCCTGATTATATAAAGTCAACATTGGAGTATATAAACTTACTCCTGAATATATAAAGTCAAAGTCAAAATATATTGATTGAAACAACTCTGAACTGAACTAAGTTAACAAAAACGTATTCAGAAAAATAAATTAAAAAAACACTGTTCGGTTAATGTTTTGAAAATGATGCATGTGCCCTGCCCAGGATTGGTTCCTGCCTTGCGCCCAGTGTTGGCTGGGATTGTCTCCAGCAGATCCCCGTGACCCTGTGGTCGGATTCAACAGGTTGGGAAATGGATGGATATTCCAGCGCTGACTTTATATATTCAAGTTTTGACTTTATTTATTCTGACAGTGGCTTTATATAATCAAGTTTTGACTTTATATATTCGGGAATGACTTTATATATACAAGTTTTGACTTTATATAATTAAATTTAGTCATCATTGCATAACTTTTTCTTTACCATAGAAATTTAAAGACTAAATTCAACTTCCATTCCTAACAAAGATATTTCTGGCGACTAAATAGAAGCTACTTATATCCAAATTCGAGCTATTGAGCCGTCGCCTGTCTGCCTGAATAAGTCACCCTCGCTTCGCTCTTACTTTTTTACCGTTCATTTAATCATGGCTAGTGGCGGAAAAATTATAAAATGGAGGGAGGATTACACTGAGTATGGCTTTACCAAAACAATTATTGATGGTGAATCGATTATTCATAAAGCTTCAATTGGTGATCTGTTTTTCTGTGTTAACCTCATATTTTTTCATACTTCTTCTCAAATCAAGGGGGTGCGATGTGAAAATGAATCGGCAAGCGCTGATAAATGTAATCAGTGTACCAGGAAATCGTGCATTGACAGAAGTTCCCCTTTGCTCGGAATGCAATTTGTGATTAAATGCGTGATTTTTTAATGCCTTATGGAGCACATGCATCGAAGCTTCTCAGCTGTGCTTGTGCTAAGAAAAGGAAACATTTTAAAAATAACGTAACACAATTGTCAATATAACCATTTGTAAGTAGCTCCTGGAAGATTCAGTGTGGAGAAACTGTAGAGACAGCGTGTGTATTAACTTGTGGATATTTCTGTGAGTATTTGGTGGCAGCGTCACAAAGTCGCTTCTGTAACACTGCGTTTTCGTTAGCTGCGGAGCTCAGCTCAGAGCGAAATGAGGTGAATGGGAGGGGAGATGATGACGTGACTCCCCCACCTGCCTTAACTGTCAATCCCCCACAAACACAGTCTCTCGGAATTTGCATAAGCACAGCCCTTCACCTGCAATTTTAACTTAGTTACAAAGTGATCAAAACTCTCGCTTATATCCTGCGTCCTCTCATTAAACTTGTATCCCGCATTACCCGTGGGCATGTGAAACGCCAGTGGCAGCCTGTCTATGAACTTAATTTAAACTTTAGTTTTACATTGTGCTTTGTTTCCGAAGTAGCAGCACTCATGAATATGGTTGTATGTGTCACTCGCTCGCTTCTTATTGTTTCGCTGCCTTCTCAATTATATAATGCATGTTTTCTTCAGTGCTTTTTGGGGCTCTTCCTGGTTTTCTACGTACTGCGTTGACAGTTAGCTCACATGATTACGTGGGTAGAAGGCGTGATGATGTCACACGAAACCCCGCCCCCCACGGCTTTCGAGCTCAACTCCATTACAGTATATGGAGAAATATACCTTACAGTTATGACCATTATGCATAGAATTTTGAAATGAAACCTGCCCAACTTTTGTAAGTAAGCTGTAAGGAATGAGCCTGCCCAATTTCAGCCTTCCACCCACACGGGAAGGTGGAGAATTAGTGATGAGTGAGTCAGAGAGTGAGGGCTTTGCCTTTTATTAGTATATATATATATATATAGTGGAAAGACAGCCCCCAGACACAGACAAACAGTCACCAGAATGTCTAAAACACACTCCTTTATTTATCAACAGCACCACAATGCCTTATTCTCCAACAACTGTCTCTTTTTCTTTTCTCTCTCTCTCTTTCTTTCTCTCTGATCTCCACTCCCCTCCTCACAAGCTCCGTCTCCTTCCTCCCAATTTCGGCTCGTCTACTTGAGGGAGGCGGCCCCTTTTAAAATAACCTGGATGGGCTCCAGGTGCTCCGTCCGACGACACTTCCGGGTGCCCCTGGGATTTCTTCCGGCAGCACTTCCTGGAGTGGCGAAAAGGGTTTTTTCACAATTGTAACAGTGCCATATAGGGATCCTTGTTATTTGCTTTCGCTTTTTTCAATAACAACTTAAATAATAATTTCATTGTTTATACTGTAGATTCCAACAATCCATTGGACTAGGGAATACTGTGGAATTTCTTGACCTCCATACTTTAGAGATGCGGGCCAATATCTGTAATAACTGTCTGGAATATTATTCCAAGTAATGTTTGGGTCCAGGGATTTTTATGACAGTGATACTTTTTGAGTCATGGCTTAACAGAGCAGATACAAAGTACTATGGGAAGGAATCTATTATTACCAGGAAGTCACTCTTATTAAAAATTTTACAAATTCATTCCTGTCTTTTACAAAGGTCTCTCTGGGGTAACGTGTGGCTGGAGAAGCTCTGTTTGCTGTGCTTTATTGTATTTTTCACAGACAACACATGAACTCGTCACTTTCACTCTGCCCATCCGCATTGTCAGCACATGATATGAGGGACACTTCTTTTAACATGTCTTTCTTATGAAGTGACAAAATACTGTATTTACTTATTTCCCTTCTAGTGAATTCAATCACTTATATGAATCTCTTAATGGAAGCACCAATTTCACTTCTTTTGTTGCTTATTCTTTCTATACAATTTGTTACAGTTCTCTATATACCATTTGTTTTTGTTTTTTCTTTACTCTCATTAAGTTTATTACTGGTAAGTTGTCAGCATATGTGCATGTGCCTCCATTTTTTCATCAGGTTCACTAGCTTGTCTTGTTCACTAAATGTCAAGAATGCTGGTGATAGGTTGGCCACACGTACATTTCTTTTTCCAAGGCCATACTTAACTTTATTCTGTATTTCTGAAAACAGATAAGCAAGTGTTGGACTTAATGCAGTATATTACAAAGAAGCTTTTTAAATTGTTTCAAAATGGTTTCTGATCACTTTAATCCACACCATCTTTCCCATATCACTGTTAAAGGAAGGGCGGTGGCCCACAAACAGCTACTAACTTTATTTTAGAAATTTTTGCATAATCTCAAGTTTGTTGTGTTTAAGTTACAGCATTCAAACTATCTGGCAGATCATTTTGCAATGGGGCCTCAGTTAGCAATGTCTTCCAGGCTGTCACTGCTGTGTGGTTTCTTTGTTCGAAGTGCCATGCCACCTCATCTTGTGTGTGTTATGATCAAAATGTCTTCAAAGGAGCCAAAAAGAAAAAAAATACAACTCAACATGAGACTCTTTATTTTTAAGAACTTCATTAATAAATAAAATGATTTAACTAGTCTCAAGGAGAGCAATTACAAATGATCAAAATCCAGTTAAAATCCATCCATCCATCCATTTTCCAACCCGCAGAATCCCAGCCAACACAGGGCACAAGGCAGGAAACAATCCTGAGCAGGGTGCCAACCCACCGCAGGACACACACAAACACACCAAGCACACACTAGGGTCAATTTAGAATTGCCAGTCCACCTAACCTGCATGTCTTTGGACTGTGGGAGGAAACCCACGCAGACACGGGGAGAACATGCAAACCCAGGTCTCCTAACTGCGTGGCAGCAGTACTACCACTGCGCCACCGTGCCGCCCCCAGTTAAAATGTAATTCCATAAACTGATTCAAGTACAATTTTAAAAAATGAAAACTGAAATATTATATCAAAAATATCAATAGATTATGAACTAAATTTGGAATATTGTTTCAAACTCAAATCTGCTTCAGAAACCCCAGAAGATCAAATGAATTTTAACCAAATATAATGTTTACACCAAATTCAAATTAGGGAACACAAAACAAAATGGTAATATCTAAAACAATAATCTAAAGTTAAGTTTTGCCAAAACAGATCCTAGCCGAGCAAGAGCCAAATTAAAAAGAAAGCCAGTACCAAAGTCAAGCAGAATTACAATGCCAATAAAAAAGGATTCCCCCCTTGGGTGTTCTCACATTTCATTATTGTACAGCATTGAATCACAGAGGATTTAATTTGGCTTTTCTGACATGAATCTGCAGAAAAAGACACTCTAATGCCTTTGGCTTAATAAGCACTGTAGGTGGGACAAGAGTAGGAAACGTCACCATATTCACTAGTCCACACAGGCGCTTTGAATTCAGTAAGCTTATAAATGAACTGCAGCCAGGTCTTATAATAACTTTAGAACTAGCTGAGAACTTATCTCTTTAACCGACTGAACAACCAGAATTCTGACTAGAACATTTTACAGCCGGCCCAGAGCGAATTATGTCTCACGGGTAATTCTTTAGATACGTATTAAGGAAATAGAATTCAAAAGTTATGTTCCTTCTTCTATATGAGAGAAAAAAAATCAAATTAAGCTAGCATAGGTAGATGCTTTTGATAGATAGATAGACAGATAGATAGATACTTTATTAATCCCAAGGGGAAATTCACATACTCCAGCAGCAGCATACTGATAAAAACAATATTAAATAAAAAGAGTGATAAAAATGCAGGTATATCAGACAATTACTTTGTATAATGTTACCGTTTACCCCCCCGGGTGGAATTGAAGAGTCGCATAGTGTGGTGGATGAACGATCTCCTCAGTCTGTCAGTGACAGCAGTCTGTCGCTGAAGCTGCTCCTCTGTCTGGAGATGATCCTGTTCAGTGGATGCAGAGGATTCTCCATGATTGACAGGAGCCTGCTCAGCGCCCGTCTCTCTGCCACAGATCTTAAACTCTCCAGCTTCATGCCTACAATAGAGCCTGCCATAGTCTTTTGTGTTGTTTTAACTATTTTATTTATCTGTGGGGAGAATTTAGATGGTTTAATATACACATATTGATGAAAATAGAGTATTGAAAACCCATTTAAGAATATGGCAAGATTTAATTAATACATTTTTAACATAAGCGTTTATATCACCTGGGGTGGGGTGTTTTCCCATTTCTTTTTTCTAGCCAATTTTGCCCATGCTGTTGGTTCTACTTCTTCTTTTTTTCTATTTTGACTATGAAAACATTTGTAGTGTAAGTTTGACCTGATTGTATGCAGTGTTGATTTCTTCAAAAAAAATAAATACAAATTAAAAGGAGAAGAATATGTAAAACCTTGACTAGGTCTACTCGTGGTCTTTGCAGTAGTGAAGAGGTTCAGATTCCTTAACTAATCATTGGAGGACGTGCCTCATAGTCCACGGACGCGCTTGGCTGCTCTTATCTGCCTATCTCTGAGTTTGACCATTTTTTATTTATTATGCAGTCTGTGAATGGGATGTCCTTTCTTATTTATTTATCTACCTTAAATTTAGAGAAATATATTTTTTGTAACGCATACAGCATAGTGAGGATTAGTATTGAATGCATTTGGTGAAATACAATGTGAAGTGAAATTGCACACAGAGCTTAATTTTTCTGCACAGCATCAATAATTCACAATTAGCTCTGTGCTCAAACAAAATGAATGTCTAAACCATTTTTGTAGTTGCTGTGTACATTGACCAGTCAATCCTGACTTATGCTGTAGATTGGCATACTGGTACAGTGATTAGCACTGTTACTTCATAGCTCCAATGTTATAAATTCCTGTCACATTCCAGTCACCATCTCTCTAAGAGTTTTGCAGGTTCCTCATATGTCCATGTGGATTGTCACACGACACGTCGATTTTCCCAAAGACATGCAGATTGGGCTAGTTAGTAAGTCTTAAAGGGCTTGATTAGTGTGTCGTCTTTTGATTCCAATGCTAACAAGCCCCTCATAACTCTAGAATGGGGTTAAATAGATTCAATAAATCCGGCTACCCTGCCGAGGACTTGCTCCTAGTCCTTGGTTGGCACCAGATTTTCTCTTAGTAATTCTGGGGTAGGCTCTGGCCTATCTGAATAGTAGTAAGAGTAGGATTTTGTTATTGTTCCTGAAAAGATTGATATTGACACATTTTTATCTTATTCTTACAGAATCTAGTCCTATTTCAGATATTGTGAGCCATGGACAGAAGAAGGCAGAGCCTTTTATTTTCCTGATGACTTGTGCTTTCCTAATCATTTTAAAAATTTCTCTCTAAAGGACAAAGGTAAGCGCAGAAAATATTAAGCTCCAAAGCAGCATAGCTCTACACACTCCTTTGTAATGTAATGTGTTATTAATCACCCAGTACTTGATTTGAGAATCAACATGAATAAAATGAACACTCCTTTCACACTTACTGGCCAAGCCTTCAATAAAGCCTTTTTATCCTGTCACACATGTCCGTGTACAGCTTGTACATTCACCCTGGGTTTGCATGGGCTTCTCTTTCACTTTCTTTGCATGTGGGTGAGTTCGAGATGGATTGGTGCCCATTGCTTCCTTTCTTCTACATGCTGCTGCCGCATGGCTTCCAGTCCACTCTCATCTTATGACTGAAATAAGTTTTATCTGAAATAAACAGATGGATGAACATTGAGGTAAAACCAGGCATAATGAATTTCTGGCTGAGATTATACACATTTGTTGACATGTTAGGGCTGTAAATGTAACAAGCAATATCTAGATGCTAAAAATGATGATAAGTAAATTGAAGAAATTATAAATCACATCATATACAGTATACTGAATGGAAACTTCACTTCTTGTGATGTTGCTTATATTATTCAATAGCTGTGCCACACATATCAAACATGCTATTTCAGTGGTTCTCAAACTGTGGGGCGAAGTAACAAAAAGGGGGGCGCAAAAAGATGTGAAAAGAAAGAAAACAAGAATCAAAAATATGAAAAAAAAAACATCTGTTGAAACCAAAACAAATTAACTTAAACTACATTCTGGTACTAGAACAATAAATACAGAGCTAGATAAATGTGGATAAAAGTTAAGTAGGTATAATAAAATATGTATCTGCATTTCAAAAAAATTTAAGGGAGGGGCACAATTAAAACTGTTATGAAAACTCGGGTCGCAAATACTTAAAGGTTGAGAAACGCTGTGCTATTTATTAAAATGCTATACATAACTTAGTACTAAAGTTTATCAAAAATAATATTCTTGAATGTGCTTAATTTAGTTCAGTACTGTTGGGGGCAGAGCCTTTCCTAGCAGCACTCTGCTCAAAACAGGATCCAGCTCTGAAGAAGGTACCAGACCATCATAGGACACACTCATCCATACTGTTCCAGGTATATCTAACTTAGAGCTGGCAGTTAACATAATCTGCACTATTTTGGTACTATGGGAGAAAACTGAATTACTTTGACAAAACTTCATGCTTACACAGGAAGAATGTGCCAGTTCCACTTAGACAACGACTAGGCATGTCCATCAGACCCAAGATGCATCACCTTTCTCATATGTCATACTTATCACCAAGTCTAATATCTGTGCATCTCTCTCTCTCTGTCTTTATCTATATTATATATATATATATATATATATATATATATATATATATATATATATATATATATATATATATATATATATATATATATACTAATAAAAGGCAAAGCCCTCGCTGACTGACTGACTCATCACTAATTCTCCAACTTCCCGTATAGGTAGAAGGCTGAAATTTGGCAGGCTCATTCCTTACAGCTTCCTTACAAAAGCTGGGCAGGTTTCATTTCGAAATTCTACGCGTAATGGTCATAACTAGAAGCTATTTTTCCCCATTTACTGTAATGGAGTTGAGCTCGAAAGCCGTGGGGGGCGGAGTTTCGTGTGACATCATCACGCCTCTTACATAATCACGCATTACGTAGAAAACCAGGAAGAGCTACAGAAACTGCTGAAGAAAACATGCATTATATAATTATACGATGCACAAGATACAGAAAGCAGAAGAGTTAAAGAAGAATCTGACACTTCAGCAGACGTTTTTACCCGTACAAAATCACAAACTTATTTCAAGTGAAGCTACTTTTATGGGAGACACAAATGCACCAGTGCAACTTGCCCCACTTTCCCTGTTGCCAAGTAATGTTGAACCAACTCGGCACTACGGTGTTCCCAAATACGCACTTTGCTGATAAACTGAGCGCACTGCGCACTGAGTTCGCACGGCGCTTTGGTGACTTTGAAGAACAAAAAAAGAATTTTGAGTTGTTTCGCAACCCATTTGCCGTTGATGTCGAAACTGCACCTGTGCAGATTCAGATGGAGGTGATTGAGCTGCAGTGTAATGGCACACTGAAGGCAAAGTCTGATACTGCAGGGCCCGCACAGTTTATTCACTCCATTCCCGCACAAATGCTCCAGCTCTGTCTACATGCGGCTCGAACCTTGTGCATGTTTGGTAGCACATATCTGTGTGAGAAGCTCTTCTCAGTGATGAAGACTAACAAAACAGCACACAGGAGTCGCCTCACTGATGAGCACCTGCAGTCCATCCTGAGAATCTCCACAACACAGAACCTCACACCAAACAGAAACGAACTTGTTGCCAAAAAAAGATGTCAGGTGTCCAGCTCTGATAAAATGACATAAGAGCAAAGACAACTGAATGATTTGATTTGTTATTGCTGAAAAGAACACCTTTTATGTATATTTCCAGGTTTTGTTATGCAGCATGTTCATATTTGAATTTGTATAATTTTGACAGGATATATTTTTATGGAGAGCAAAACCTTTTGGGATATTTAAAATTTAAGTTTATTTTTTATATAAAATTACATAAGAGTAAAGAAATTTCAATGTTTGTTCTTTTAACGTTTACTTTATTTGTAACTTGTATAATTTAGACAGGATATATTTTTATGGAGAGCAAAATATTATAAGTTATTTAAGGTTTGAGTTGATTTATTCCGGAATAATATTCTGTCGACTAAATAAAAATTCCTTCTATTTTAAATTTAAATAGAACCTGAACAGATACGATAGTTCATAATATCCACGCAGACTTGCATGTAAGAGTGGGAGTCATCCGTTTTAACAAACAGCGTATTGCACTGATACGAAATAGCCTGCCCATTTAATTATTTAGGAATGGATAAATAAATTAAGATTTTGTACAAATAATGCTTTTCATTTTTCTTCCGTCATGGATTCTGCCACCCCCAGCAACAGTTGCTCGCACCCCAAAGACTGTATATATATATATATATATATATATATATATATATATATATATATGACAGAAACACTCATAACAGTGACAAAACAATTACATTGACAATTATGTTAAGTTATTTTCAAAATGTTTCCTTTTCTTTTTCATTACTTCTTTAACACACTACTTCTCCGCTGCGAAGCGCGGGTATTTTGCTAGTATATATATATATAAAGAGAGAGAGACATGCTGAGCCCCACTCTTTGACGCAATTGGAACAAACACAGTTCCCAGCTCATCACTATTAACCAAAAAGTTTTTTATTTTTATTTTACACAGATTAGCTCTTTTTTGTTGAATAAATAACACGTCAAATCGTTTACATGTTGTTTATGTCCCAAGTGTGTATTCATTCTGAGAAGGTTGACATCCTTCAACATCTGCAGTAAGATGCTGTAGATGTTCTACCAGACGGTTGTGGCGAGTGCCCTCTTCTACGCAGTGGTGTGCTGGGGTGGCAGCATAAAGATGAAAGACGCCTCACGCCTGGACAAACTTGTTAAGAAGGCAGGCTCCATTGTAGGATTAAAGTTGGACAGTTTAACATCTGTGGCAGAGCGACGGGCACTAAGCAAACTCCTGTCAATCATGAAGAATCCACTGCATCCACTTAACAGTGTCATCTCCAGACAGAGGAGTAGCTTCAGTGACAGACTTTTGTCACTGTCCTGTTCCACTGACAGACTAAAGAGATCGTTCCTCCCCCACACTATGCGACTCTTCAATTCCACCCGGGGGAGTAAATGTGAACATTAATTTTATTTTAATTCTTTTCATTTTTATTACTATTTAATTTAATATTGTTTCTTTGTATCAGTATACTGCTGCTGGATTATGTGAATTTCCCCTTGGGATTAATAAAGTATCTATCTATCTATCTATCTATCTATCTATCTATCTATCTATCTATCTATCTATCTATCTATCTATCTATCTATCTTTAGGACTTTGTGAAAACTTGATGATTGCTTGTTATGTAAAACCTCAAAGCTGATATATGTGATGCGCCTCTGGACTAACAGGGCTGTTGCTGATTCCCATACTACCATTAAGAGAAGTGGTATTAAACTAATAGATTGAACATGAAGTGTATTAATTAAAATAACGAGTTAATAATGTGATATTAAACCTAATGATGATAATATGTTCACTATAAAATAAAGTGGGTATTCAGATTTTACCAAAACTGATATATTTATGCATTTATGATTTTTTTGTTTATTGCTTTTCAGTGCCTTAAAGTTAATAGGACCCACTAATGATTTGGTGGCTGGAAAACTAGAATTCTGCTCAGTGACCCTGGAATATTGTGAAAAAGTGGACCATACAGTATAACTACATAATTGAAATCTTCCAGAAAATGAGAACATTGACAATGAAAAAATGATCTGTAATCATATAAGAGCAATAAAATAGTAGAAAAACAAATTATATAGTTGTTTATAATATTACAACTTTCTTTTGTTGTTTACATTGTATTATTATACCATAGAAAAAACTATTGAAGTACTGGCAATGGCACAATAAATTGGTTACTTTGAGGTCATAGCCCCCCAGTTGGACATATTACAATAAATGGGAACTTGGGACAATCACATGACTAGCAAATGCAGTAGATCTACAATAACTGCCTGACTAAAAATAAATTCCCCAAACCATGGCAATATCAGAAGAAGAAAACTGCCATTATCAACAACCTAGAAAGCCTTTTAACACAGGGTTGCGACACTAAACTTCTGTCTCAGAAGCATGCAGCGTCCTCATGAATTTGGGGTATCTACTCTCCATTAACCATGTAAACTTGATGCAGGAAGTGACCACTTCAATATGTGAGCCCAGTTCCCTGTAGCTATAAGCCAGAAACACTAACTACTGTGCCATAGTACTATCTCTGGTCATTCATTTCACAACTATCTTGAGATTTACGTAAATGTGCTTTATAAAGCGAGGACTGATTACTTAACAGAGATTGGAGATCCTAGGCCTAGTGACTCGTGTAGAACCTGACATGTTCATTCATTACTCACTCTTTGACACAAGAGGCAAATATTCTGCATGTCATGAGTTATTAAACAGTGATCGGAAACTGAAAGGTGTAATATAAATAAATCCTCAGTGATGCATTGTAGTCAGAGGTGTGTGAGTTTCTCATATTTTGCACCAGTTAGACAGACCTAAGACAACCAACACCTCCCACAAGTCTCATGCAACACTTTGAAAATGGCAACAACTGTGTTCTTTGACAGGAAACAGGCTTCAAAACCTGTAACGTGGTGGGCATTTTTTCTTCAAGTGAACTTTTAATGTGGGCAATGCTGCAATGAGCAACACTACAAAAAATTAAATGGCTACAAAAATACTAATAATTTGAAAGGGTTCAGAATTAAAGTAACAATGTTAAACATGTTGTAGACCCTGGTCCAAGAAAAGAAGATAAATTGATTGGAGACACTACAGAGTTGTTGGGCTGATTGAACAGGAGTGAGTACAATAAAGTCACTGACTGGCTTCCCATCCACTTATCCACATACTGCACGATGTGCTCCAACTCAGTACTGGGAAAAGAAGATGAATAAAATGGAAGAACGTGTTTGTCCTTAACATCAGTATTTGTCACATCATTATAACAACATCCATGAATACTGGAAAAAAATAGCACAAACTACCAAAACATTTTAAAGAGGAATTTAAAGTTTAGTGATGGAAAAAGAAAGGAGGTCCAAGAGAACTGGTCTGAGAGAAGAGTACCACAGTGGCATACACATTACGTTGATTTGCCTGTGACCAGAGAAGAGAGATTCTCAGTTTCTGGCTTTCTGAGGAATGATATGGGGGGATACCAGTTCCATATATGCTCTGGTACTTACAATTTCCAGTACGTTGTGTGATAGTGTCATCTAGAGAAGGACCATGTTTTCCAAACTGATAATTACCACCGATCATCACTGCTTGGGCTCTACTACTTTATATGTTGCCATATCTGGCTCAGACGTGCAGAATTGTTATGATCCACTGTAGGGGTGATGTGATGTGTATCTTCTATGACAATATCTTAATTATTGTTTTAATGATGTACAAACTGATATTATCAAATATGTAACTCATTTTGCAAAAAAACAATCAAAAACACACCGGAAAAGTACATCCATTTACATCATATAACCTAGTCTCATGGGGACAGACATGATTCTCAAACTAGAATGCAAATTTGGGCACAACCCATTAAAAGGTTTTTAGTGAATAGCAGTGAAATCCTGTGCTGCAAAAGGTTTATACGCTGTCACACACATGTGATTGGGAGGCCGCTAAAGGGCCTGAATAATAGTAGTACCACACTAGACCGGGGGGTGGTGAGCTGCACTGACTTTCTCTCTCAAAACTCTGCAGACCATCCACACGTCCATGGAAAAAATAAAAAAAAACTCATGTAACTCGAGAGTCACTTAATCCACATATCTTGTATTCATTTAAACATTCAAAACACGTGCATTGTTTGCTAAAATATTATTAACACTTACTTCCTGAAATGGCGGTATTGAATGCAAACACAGAAAACGTCATTCCCATAATACTGTGCGTTTTCACCATACAAATGAGCACGTATTTGACACACTTTGGTGACTGTTGGATGACTTCAGTCATTAGGAAAAGCTCTGTGCATAATAAAATAATGAGTATCAACTTTTCTGTATTATCTACAGTATGTAACTGGGAAATGAGTCCCAGCAACACCAGGTTAAGAACCCAACAGGCCCCAGGTTGCCACACACATATATTTACTGTCTGTGAATACTACATATAAAAACACAACTACCAAGGTCATCCATCCATTTTCAGACCCTCTCATCCTTATTAGGGACACGGAGAAGCCGGGGCTGATCCCAATAAAAATCAGGTGTAACGGAGGAACAATCCTTAGACAGGACACCAGTCCATCTCAGAGTGATCACACTCACAAACAAACACACACTAGATCTGAATTATGTTTTAGATATGATTCTACTAATGTGCACCCCTAGGCGTCATTAATTTTTGTATAAGGATTTCTGGAAGCTTAAACAGGACAACTGATTAAATGTAGCTTAACTGCTGAATTTTTAATAAATTAACATAAGGATGTATTTTTTCTTTGTGCTCTGTCTTTTTAAATTGAGAGGACTATGTAGCAGCACAGTATTAGATGCATAAAGATGAGGCATTAATTGTTAATTGCTGGCATATGGTTGTTAACAGGCAATCAGTTGAGCAAACTGAGAATAATCAGGATGCCATAACATGACTAGTTAAAGTTGTACTGATCTGGTTCCGCTGCTCAGTGTGGCAGCACTTAGACCTGAGGACCATCATCTCTTAGTATCGTGCTACGTGGTCTGATCTTGATCCGCTGCTAGTATTGTACTCTCTCACGTACACTGCAACTGACTCGATCTGTTGAAGTCAGATGACCTCATGTGCCTGCAGATTTTTGTTCCAATCAACTCCCTTTTTAATCAGACTACTCAGTTAATTAACCAGATTGTCATTTCACAGTTTCTGAGTTTTGGGATCAATGTAGAAATTACAGAACTAAAACTGGTAAATTTGTATTAGAATATACCCACACATGCTCAGTGCTGATAATTTATATATTTTTTAAGAACTTGTTTTTCAAAATATTCATCATCATCATGATTTTTACTCTACTTGACTTTTTATTCTCCTTTTCTAGGGTAGTTCTGGTTATTTCAGTCATTATTGACTAATGAGCACATTGGTCAGTCTGACAGTGACGTAGTTTCAGCCTTTCAGTATTCAGTGTCATTTGGTAGGCTGTCTGCTCTGCCCATTGTTGCCTTTATTAGGGTACAAATATGGGAGCACACAACTTAGAAAAAAGCTAAATTCATAGGTAAACAACAATAGAGAGTTAAGCTCTTAGAGGTAGAGCAAACATACACATATTTCTAAGTATCTAATAAATGTGAAAATCAAACTGGAAATGAGAGAGAGATGAGATGAATCAGCATTGGCCTTAAGTCTAGAAGAATCCAAAATCACACACATTCACTCATATGGGGCCTTTTTAGAGTCATCATTTTAACCTGAAGTCTTTGTGGGAGGAAAACTGGAAAACTCAGGTGAAAAAAAAACATTTAGACACAAAAAGAACATGCAGACATTACACAAATAGTGACAAAGTCTTTCATACAGAGTGAGCAACAAACCACACAGGCCTATTTAGCAGTAGTGTGTCAGTTCGAAAAAAAATGTTAAAGTGCAAATAGATAAAAGGTTTGATATGCAATGTCTCGAAGGGTGAAGATGCAGCATTTCAGCTACACCACAGCATTTCTTATTTCTTTAGTGTGGAAGTGACCAGTATTTATGTTTTCTTTTTGAAGATGAAAGCTGATGTATCCCTTCACACACTTCATCAGAGGTAGGCCATGCAGTACATCAAAATCAAACTAAAACAGCAATTCTCCAATAGCTAAACAATCAATAATTCAAAAAGAAACCTACCCGAGAAGCGCTTTGTGACTCTCAATGTGAGAAATGTCCCTTGTGGTTTTAGTAAAGGAACAGAACCACTTATTAGACATGTGTGCAAGATGGTGAATGCCACTTTTCCACTTATACCAGAGGCCACCTAGAAAAAGAAGTCTTTTTTTTTATTTTTATTACGAGCAGGGTGTCTAAAGGATGTGCTAAAAGAATGCAACAGATAACTTTCCACAAATGTACCCAAACAGCAGAAACAAATAAAGCTTGTGTGCTAGATTTTTTAGGCCTTTTATAATCGTTTCAAGTTTTATTTTTTACCACTGTTTTACATTACACTGGACAACTTCTGTCGCCTTCTTCGATATTCTTATGCCTCAGTTTGTTTTGGATCAAAGTTTACAAGTCAAGTGTAAATCTGTAAAAAGTAATTATAGTAAAGTTATGTTTCATGGATGTGACACTCTATTTCGTATAAGACCTTTACACAAAGAAAAGTAAACAACTAAAGTAAAGGTTAAAAAAAAGAATCAAAAGGGTCACGTTAAGACATTGTTGAGGCAGTCCCAGGTTTCATGATTGGTTCCAAAAACCAATGCTATTCAGTCCCTTGTCCACTATTTAAATTTGTGACAATCTAATCATTATGAATAAGAAACATTTAAATGTTAAGATACAAATTCTGACTGCCAAACATGATAAGCTGACAATCAACCCCTAAAAGCCCACCTGTTCTAATCAATACTGTATGAATCATATTTACGACATCACTGAACACAAGCCACTATGTGTTATGCTCTGTGCTTTCCAGTGGTGTGCGCTGCACCCTCCAGTACTGTACCCCTGTACCCATTCATGTAAGTATTACAGTATAATGAGCACAAATGCTAGTGTGAACTATTTGTTTTCCCTTTAGTAAGTATATGCTGTATGCTCTGTTAGCTTGTAACCTAAAAATCATTAAGAACTGGTGGCATTGCTGCATAAAAAGTCTAGGAAGACTTGGTAAAGAGATGAGGTGGAGCAATCCTGAGAAGCTGGAAATGTGGAAAATGGGAACAGCGACAGGAGCAATGAAGGGCATCTGAAGAAAGAGACAACCTCCAACCTCCATGCATGAGGGACTGAGGGAGAGCCACTGTGTTTCACAATGTATTAGGCTATCAGCATCAGCAATGACAAAATGGCAGCTGAATAATGGTGTGTAAAATCAAGCAAAATGAAGATCTAGAAACATATTATTGTTATGATGTTCACCACAAAGAAGCACACAAATGAATGCCGGCCTCCAAAGACCAAGCAATAATGGCCAGGCTAAACCTGATTCAGGTCCTGGCCCAGGAACAGGCTCTCCCTAGGCAGCCTAATCCCAAACTCATCATGCAGGATTGGGCTTTAGCTGGTGCAAAATGAAGCACAGGTGTCTAAAGTTTGAAAATAGTTCAAAATAATATTAAGACAGGCAGGAGGAACACCATCGCACTTTGAGCCCACAGAGTAGCAGAAAGAAGAAGAAGAAGAAAATAAAATAATTGAATTTAAGGAAAAACAAGGCCAAGCAGGAAAAAATGAGAAAATAGGTTTTGCCTACAAGAGCAAAACCTATAGGCAAATAAAACAAAAAACACAAATCCAATAGCAATACCTTCAACGACAGAAGGAAGTAAAATCCAGGAAATACACAGAGAACAGCAAAAATTGCAATAACAATCACAATACTGAAGCTTTAGCACAAACTGATGTTCTCCTTACTTACAGCTGGGGCTACCGCTTCCTTGGCCTCCACTTTAAGGAAGCAGGGCTGATATTATAGAATGGTAAAATAATCAATAAGTACAATATTAATTAAAACATAGTATACTCAAAGTTGAAATCCAAATGAAAATTCAAAAATTTTAAATTTTTAATGGACAATGTGCTAAGTTTATACAGTCATATGAAAAAGTAAGTACACTTTTTCAACATATCTGAACAGGCAAACCCACATGTCTACCGATAAGGTGATATACTTGGATAAAAACATAAGGAAATTTTGCCTTTTCAATCTTTTATTCAACAAACATAACAATAGATGTCTACTGGGGAAAAAGTATGTCCACGTTTGGCATCAGAAGGTGGCTTTATTTGTTAGCAGGAATAACTCCTTGTCGGTATTTTGAAAAATTGCCCACCAGTTTCTGACATCGACCACTACTCTATGTAAAATTTCTTCAGTTGCAAAATGTTTGTGGAGTTTTCTTGCATGTACTGCTCATTTTAAACTCCACACAGCATTTCACTGGGATTCAAATCAGAGCTTAGACTAGGTCAGTCCAAAACCCTCCATTTCTTCTTTTTGAGCCATTCCTTGCTGGATTTGCTAATGTGCCTTGGAACAATATCATATCACTCCTTAAGCACACTTTGATACGATTTAGAATTCCTACTTGAAACAATGACTGCGCTGCACAGCCTCCCACTATCTTGCTTCACAGTTGTTATGAAGTTCTTTTCCTGAAATGGTTTGTGCCAAATAAATCTACTGTTGCTGTGTCCTAACAAATCTATTTTTGATTTATGGCACATTTTTGCATAAGGCCCAGTCTTGGACTAGATGTTCAATGGCAAACTGCAGTCTTGCTCTAATGTTATTGTTGGATAGCAAAGAAAGTTTTCTGGCACATCTCACAAGGAGGTCAAATTTGTGCAAGTCTCTTTCTGATTTTAGATACATGCTCTTTGACCCCAAACTCTTTTACAAGAGTTATCTGTGGATCCTACAATGAAATTTTGGGGTCCTTAGAGACTTCTTTTAGTATCAAATAGTCAGCTCTTGGGTAGAATTTGCTGGGCTGGCCAGTTCTGAACTAATTTGCAGTCATTTGAAATGTGTGCCACTTGTAGATGATTCTTCTTACAGTAGAATGATTAATTTCAAATAATTTGGAGATCTTTCTAAATCTTTTGTCAGACACATAGGCATCCATAACCTTCTTTTTAAGGGCCTTAGAGATCTCTTTTGATCTTGGCATGATGATCCCATACATGTCAATAGCAAATAAAACACCAGACCTTAACTCTTGAGGGCTGAATATTTTTTCAAAAAAACAGCTGATTACAGTCCTCTACTCCTGAATTTTGACAAAAGTCAACATCAGCCCTGAAAGAATTAAATAAGACAGCCAGGTCCGTCTGTATCCTCTCTAAACATTGTCACCTAATCTGGAACGCTGGAATTTTATGGATTTGAAGTGGTGATAAATAAATAACGGGAGGCTACTTACTTTTTTCCATGTGGCAATTCTACATATTATTTACAATTTAGATTATGAGAACAGACCATGTCAATTTTAAATGTCATTTATTTAACTAGGTCACCTCTGTCTGAATGAACTAATTGCTCGAAAATCAAATGTGTACCTGTTTAAATATATTCAAAAATTCAACAATTTTCATGTGGTGAACTTACCGTACTTTTTCACATAACTGTTAGTAATCAATGTGATTCATAATAAAGATGTAGACTACTTCAAAAATAGCACGATGTGCAAGTTCACACACCCTTTAAACCTGATTAAAAAAAAAAATCAGTCAATTGGTTGCTTTAAAGGGCTGTACCCTTCAACTCCCAAGGCATAACTGAAAGAATTCAGGCTACAAATATGCACTCATGAGCAAAAGTATGCATAGAACACTGTACTGTAGTGTCCAAAGGCCTGTCCCAGCAACCCAGAGACAGATTAGTGGTGCCAGACACAAACATTTCACATACTCCAAGAAGAAATATATTTTCTAGGTAAGACATTTAGAATATCATAGATAACAGAAAAAAAATAATCATCATAACTAAGTTGGGTTTGCTGTAAACACTTGTAAGGCAAGTTTACTTCTTATTCAAATTTTGCACAACAGTGCCATCCTTTGAATGACAGGGCAGTGCCCCACATGACTTAATTCAGAGATACAATACCAGTTTTGAGCACTACATTTGTAATCTATGCCAGACACCACATCTTTTTCTTAAGTGAGCGCAAATTCATATACCCAACCATTAATTTATAAAAACAATTGTTCTACTGTATTAGATAGATAGATAGATAGATAGATAGATAGATAGATAGATAGATAGATAGATAGATAGATAGATAGATAGATAGATAGATAGATAGATAGATAGATAGATAGATAGATAGATAGATACTGTATTACATCAATCATTTGACTTACTTACGCTGTATGAGCAGCCTGCCTATAGCAGGAATCACATCACAACTTCTCTACATATAAGTGGTCAATTTCCAATGTCATTGACTTGCACCACAACTGCTGCACTATGGAAGACAACAGATAGGAACACCTTAAACACTCTTCTTAGACTCTGCTTAATCATAATTTATGGTGTTGGCTTAACTGATCCCTCCAGTACTCAAAAACATTGAAAACTGAAGTTAAGATATACTTCTGAGTTAAAGGATGGCACTTTCCCTGAAGATTTGAACAAACATGACCCTGGCACTGTCTAAACACCTACATATAACATCATTTATTCATAAACCAACATAATGCTGTTAGTTCTTGCTAATCACAAAGCTCAATACTGGGGAATACAAAAACAGCAAGCTGAAGTAACTACAGTAAATATTTCCTGCTCAGACACTTTCCTTTAACATGTAGAATGGACAATAGAAACAATGAGACATGGAGTACTAAGAAGGACATTAACAGGACTTTAGGGACTTTCAAAACTCTACTTGATATTTTTAAGAGGAATTAAGTGGATACGAATGGTGAGCTTTGTTGGGCTGAATGGCCTGTTCTCGTCTAGATTGTTCTAATGTTCTAAAGAAGAGCCTCTGGGGGTCTTTTCTGCCCGCTGCCAGAAGGCAATTCAATGCCTCCTCCTGACATAATATTTAAGTTAATTTTTAAATATCTGTACAATATACATTTATTTATTGATTGATTAAATAATTGATTAGCTCTATTATCTGTCCTATGATTCTGTATCTGTGGTTTTAATGTTTGTACTGCTGTATGCATCTGAATTTCTCCATGGGATTAGTAAAGTTTATCTAATCTAACCTAATCTAATCTAATCTAATCTACTGAGAAACAAACAAATTAGAATACTGAAACACAGCTCCAGTGAGAAGAAACAACAAAGTACTTTCAGTTATTTTTAAAATCTGAACAAAGGTCCTTACAGTTCACCAGAGGATTGTACCCAGAGGATTTACCGGCTGCATTTGCTGTAGCCAAAGCCCACAAATGACAGTTTTGAAAGTTACAGTAATACTTTGTGAGCATTTTAAAAAAAAATTATATTATGTTCACTTTTACTTTATTTTTTAAATATTACCATGTGCAATTTGTATTTATTTTCATTACCATGTACACCTTACATTTATTGCATTTTGTATGCTTTTTCAGTATTTAGACTTCAAAATTTACTTTATTCTGTTATTAGTTTTCATATTTCCTATACATATATAGCAATGGATACAAAATGTGTTTTTATTTGTTTATGTTTTTCATAAAATAAAGGAATTCTTGCAGTTGATCTTCTTAATTTAGACTTTGCACTAAAATGAAGGTAATAAATGTTATCATGTTGAGACTCGAGGGAGAGTGAGTTGGAGGGTCCCCAGAGTCCCCAGAATCGCCTCTGACAGGCAGGCAGTGAGCGGGACAGAAACTGAATCCAACGACTCCGGAGCTGTCAAGCAGTAGTGTTGAATAATGTGCAGGCTCCTTGACTATACTGTATATTACTTTATGTTTTAAAATGTATGTAGTAGGAGTTCCTGAAAATGTAGACTTTTAAAAAAGAATTGTGAAAATGCATACATGTTAGAATGATTTAAAAAAGAAATTATGATATGTTATATAAAAGAAAACATGAAATATGAATTCTGAGTGGGCAGTTTAATAATAACAACCCTTGGAAATGTGGGTTTATTCTGCATTATGGACCTGATGAAAGTGCTTCCTGAGCACAACGTGGATGTGGTTTATTTAAGTGTTGTGCTCAAGAGAAAAGATTGGTCATCACTCTCATGCATTTCAAAGCATTTGTAGCCTAATCAGAAGATTTAACTTAAATATATTTCAGAATTTCATAAGTATGCCCATTAAAAGCTATGGAATATTTGCATTACTCTTATTACTTTTGATTGGCCTCCAAGGTAAGCTTATAATTTGTCAAGGTATAAAAACATTAAGAGATGGTTATAATTTTGTTAATTCCTAAAATTCATCATTCTGTCTGATGAGACTACTTTGAAGTATTGTTTTGTTTTTTATTTAACTGAATTTACCAAATAAATGGTTGTATGCCTTCAGAGTGATGTGTAGCTTTAAATATGAAAACAAAAGAGCAATTTGCATTTCATTATGGACAGGTATGTTTTAAATTTCAATAATAAGATACATATTTCAGTGGTAAGTTTCCAAAATGTGTGCTCACTCTAAGGTTAACCATTTAGATATTTAGAAATTTATGAAACGTTTAATATAAAGTTAGACAGGTTGCACTATGCTGTTGTAGTTACAACTCCAGGAGAATGGATTTCAGTTCTAACATGGTCACCTCACGGACGGAGCACACTGTCTTTGGGACTTTGTAAGTTTTACTTCAGTTTTCCTACAAATTTCAAACATTGGGCTTGTTAGATCAACTGGAGATTTTGAACTGGTGTACATGTGTACTGGACCAGCTCCTGCCTTGCTCTTTATCACATTGGACTCAGCTAAGCAGGTATAGAAAATGTGCAGCTGGATGGATCAAATAAAGTCCAATAGCCAAATAAATACATGGTGAAAAATAAGGATTTTTTTTACATTGAAATACTATTTAACACTCTTTTTATTAACAGTTCTTCTAACAACATCTGGATAACAATTTATGAATGAAACAAATTGCTCACTATGTCAAATAAATATAAAAAAGATTGAGAATATTTTGTAATTAACTAGTTTGATATTAAAGTTGTGTTATCGTTTGGTTATTTTCATGTGTGAAAACTTTTTCTTAAAGGTATATGAAATCATTGGTCATCAGTTTAAAATATCTAAAAAAAATTACCTCTTACCTGGAACTTTAACATTTTACTTATCTTACTTAATCTGTTTAATTTGGATGCCTAAGGTGTGGTGAGGGAGGCTTAATACGAAGAAAAACAACTAAAACTAAAAACTGGGAGGAAGATTTGTGAAAGTGAGGAAAACTGAAAAAAGTGAACATATTATTTTAGTTAGCATCAACAATAAATCATGCCAACTCGCTTAAAGTGTGCGGTCTCATGTCATGTCATGCCACCTAACAGTACCTACAGTCTAGTAACTCTTTCATGTGGAGCCTGGGATTTTTACTTCATGCATGTTTGGCTTGTATGTGTTTGAGTAAACAGTTAAAGACTAAAGTAAGCTGCTAAAAGTAAATGTGGGCATAAGCCTGTGTATGTGAGGAGACACACAGGTCAACCATTCACAGCTGGTTTTTACCCTAAGGCTGATGTCTCCATGATTGGTTTTGAATGACTGTAGTAAAAGAGGTGAGTCCAAAAAGAATAGACAGGCATGAAGAAGAAAGATCTACAGCTAATCAGGTGGCCTTAGACAAATAAGGTAACTTGTACAGAAATTACATATTATATATATATATATATATATATATATATATATATATATATATATATATATATATCATGATGAACATGAAGAAGATGACAAAAAACGGTGATGTTACCATGTCAACATAAAGTCAGAATGGGAAGATTTTTTTTTTCCAAAAGCAAAACATTGCTTGAATGTTGGACACTCAAGAAAAAGAATGAAGGTAATAATTTTCAGGCTATACTGCTGCAGAAAACTAACAGTTCAGGATTCGCAGCAATACATTCATCCATTATTATATAAATATTAGGGTTGTGTATATAATCCTATTGAAACATATAATTATTAATTAGAAGCAGGAATTATTAAAGAGTAGATCATGGAACATTTGGAATGTGTGAAAAAATTTCAGATGTTTTATAATGTTGGAAAATAATTTTTGATTTCCAAAAGTTCCCAGCAAAAGGTGGTGGATTTATATTCATTGATAACACGCCAACTCTGACCTGGATTAAATGAGATTGCATATACTGATCATGTATCCATGAATACCGTAATACTTGGATTATAAAACCTTCTGGCCTAACAGAAATGCTATTTATACTTTATATAATGGTCAAGTAATCACTTTTATAGAATAGTCTGAAATACATCATGGAGATTGTATGTCATTTTCACTAAGAGCATCGAAAGCGTTGTTGTTTACAGAAAAGTAATATCTGGTATATATTAAAGAAATATAAAGTAAAAGTGTTTTGAAATAATAAAGTACATTATATAAAACAAAACAAATTTTAATCCTATTAACACATCCACTAGATTCATGGACAGTTTTAATCATCAGGTCATAAAGCTACTCAGCAGCCACTTGTACGGACAAATGCATAATTGTATTTTAGTTATATTATATGAAGCTGTGTTTAATGTATGATTTTTTTTGTGCTGCTTTCAAGTTAGAATTAATATACTATGTACAATAGGCAATAAATATAAATTGTGAACATTTTTCATATCATAGAAATCTGTAGAATGTCACACAAGCAATTACTTTCAGATGTTAACTCTAAGAAATCAATTAAAAAAATAATTGAACAAATGGTAGAAAAAAATGGTTCTTTTAAAAATGTTTTCAAAGGAAAAACAGTTTACATATGTTAGATTGTTTATCAAAATAAGTTGAGATAAGATGGTAAGGGACTGGCCTTTATGGAAACAAAGTTCTTTTTTTTAACTCTTAGCCATTTATCATTACATTTTGCATTTTATTTCCTCATATTCTGATTAAAAATAACCTTTGCATGCAGACTCAAGTTTCTTTTATTTTTTTATTATTTCTTTTCATTTTCAGGTGAAGAATTGCCCTGCATGTTGACTACTCGAGTGCCCCGTAACACCTCATGGAGATTCACCACATTATCTACTGGCAGAATAAACTGTTCAGTAAACTTCTGTGAGCAACCCAGCGTGAGATGGTGTAAAGTGGTTCAAGATAACATCTGCAGTGAAATAAATGATACAGGCTCACTTAAGACAGAGTGGAGACTGTTATCTGGCACATCTGGGATCTTTTTACTTACTTTTTTTAATGTTACAGTAAATGACACCGGGAGTTACCGCTGCAAAGCAACTGCAAATAATTCAGTACAAAGTGTTATCAGCCATTCAATTGCTGTCAGTGTTACTGGTGAGCAGCTTTGATTTCTAATTAAATTTATCATATTGATTTTGACATTTGGTAGTCCAGTTAAGTCTGCTAGGCTCAGTGGTGTCAATGACTAACAGCGCATGGACACCAGATTCATTCCTGCTCAGTTAGCTGCCATGTATGTTCTTCACAGGTTTAAGTGATGTTTTCCTTGGCTTCAGCATTCCTGCTGCAATTCAAAGATACTGTATAATTTCATGTAGACTGATAACTCTAAATTGTTCTTTGTTTTTATCTTTTTTACTTTTGAAGTTTGATGGATCTGTTTTCTATAATGAAAACAATGGGCTCAGAAATAGAAAGGACAATATGTTTACAGCAAAGAAAAAAAAGGTTTACAGTATTATTTTTTTTCCATTTTCAATCTTACAAACAGCTACCATATATTTATCAATAATTATTTTAGAGCAAACTTTAAAGATGGAGTATTTTAATACGTGAATCAGAATTTTGGTGAAGTTTTCAAATTTTCTTGAATTTATACACAGTTTTATGACAGTACTCCGTGTAAATGACATAACTGAATGATTAGGTGATAATGAAAGACATAAGCTAACAGGTAAAATGAAGACACACAACTGTAAAGGCCAAATGGAACTTCTTCCAAAGATATTAATATATTATTAAATATATTTATATTTATAAATATGACGAAATTACAAGAAACATGATGCTCATTTTGGTTACTGAGATATCCTATTTGAACAATTTGATTATTTAATTCATATAATATTAAGAAGTTACCAAAATATCAACACAAATATGCTATATACTGTAAATTTTATTTCAGTATAATAATTAAAGATCTTATTTCTAGCATCAAGAAGCAATGAAAAAGTATAACCCCAAACTTGTTAATTCCTCCTATTAATGTTATAATAGGATAGGAGTCTTAATTCTAATTAATGCATGTGTTTTGCTGTGTATGCACATTTTTCTCTTGCTGATATTTAGTTTTATTTATTTATTTTCCAGATATTCCTTGTGTGCCTGTTTTCCACATGCCAAATAGTACCACGCAGAACTCTGTGCTCTCCAGACCGTTATCAATTATGTGCCTCTTAACCCCCTGTAAAGAAACCAGAGTCACATGGTGTAAAAGAAACGGAGACAACTACTGCATTGAATTAAATGACGTACAGTCATACTCATCAGAAATGGTCACACTTAATAACAGTTTAGAAGTCTCTTTTCTACATTTTCTAAAAGCGAAATTAAATGACAGTGGCCACTATCACTGCAAAGCTGCAACAGGAGATACACAGATTATCAGCCCCCCTATTATTGTGAAGCTTTCAGGTAAGTTTTAATAATCATTTAACAGGTTACTTATTTTGTGTTAAATTGCATCATATTTTGTACTTGCATTAATTATATCTTTTCGAGATATATTTTTATATTACATATTGTATCTACCTTAGTAAAGTGATCACAGCTTGAAATGCCCTTTGATGGATAAATGTATCTTCCAATGTGTGTTTCTGCTGGTAAAAGATCCAGTTCACCAAGACCATGTACTAGAAGTACTAAGCCTCCAGAAAGATAATAATAATAATTCTACAATGCAAGTATAAAGATCTTACTTTTTGATACTCTATAAAAAATATATTAATATTATTAATTATAATAATAATAATAATAATAATAATAATAATAATAAGTAACATTTATTGAGCGCCTTTCACAAACCCAAGGTCACTTACCAAACCTCCCAATTCTTGAGGTTGATTATTTACAACTTGCACAGCATCATGGACCACTTATCATATGTTTGTTTAAAGTTCTTCCCCATGATCAATTGATGGTATTGTCAACAGTATAAGTCCTCATTTGGAGTGGTTCAATAGGGATGACCTCTTCATCAATGAAGACACGTCAGAAATTGTGTAAGAAGAGAAAACTTGCAATGTGGTGGAAGTGAATGGAGCTGTACTGTGTGAGTACATGGATCTGTAATTAAAGATTTTGAAGAAAGGTGAAAGGGAAACAGATTTCAATAATTTCAACAATGATAGATAGATAAATTAAAAAAACAGTTAATGAATTCCTGGCGTTTACTGACATATGTTTAAAAATAGGTCAGGTACAAAGCTGCAGTAGAAAAAATAAATGAGAAATGCCCTGTCACTCAGCCATTGAAAATGTTTGGATACAGTAGTTAGGTGCAAATCCTAGTACCATCTATGACAACATACTTGCATTTAGGCTTATAAGTTAACACATGATGATAGGAAGATAGGATAATATTAAGCAAGTGCTTTGCACATCCAGCATCCTAGATTTAAATGCTCATCCAGGTCTTTGTTTTTAAGTTTCTACTTGTTCCTTGTGTGTGTCTTTTTTCATTGGATACTTAAGATTTCCTTCTCTTTCCAAAGGTATTGATATCTGGTCTAATTCTGGTTTGTTCCCAAGAGGATATCAATCTGAATGGGCCTTGTGATGGATATGCACCCTGTCCAGGGTTTCTATCTTAAACTTAGGCCTTGAATTAGATAGTGATTTTGAGAATATTATATACCTATATAAGCATGAACTGTATATGTTCAAGCAATCCTTTACCAAATGAAAGAAGAAAAAAAGCATATATATATATATATATATATATATATATATATATATATAGCAAGCAAAAAAGCAAAAAGTAAAGAAAAAAAAGTAAAGAAATCTTGACTAGATTCCCCCAAATTATATATATATAATTAATACAATTAACAAAAACACACTGACAACATTTATTTTAAAAGATAAACTGTAATGTAAATGCTATTAATTTTGTATACCTGTACTATTTTCAGATGTCTTATTTTACATCTTTTATTTTACACATTTAGATTCCACATCAGCTATCTGGATCACTGTTGGACGCATTGCATTAATACTATTTTTGCCAGTATGCTTCATTGCTGTTCTAAGGATCTGGAAAACAAAATGTAAGTTTTTTTTCTTTTAAATGTAATCTGTGAATTAAAATTTCTCCATGGTAACAATATGCATTATTTTCTGATCTAAAAATTTCACATTTTAAGCAAAAATGAAAATGCTAGTCATGTTATGATTATGGTATATTATTTAATTATTTTTTAAATTTGTTTTTTTTTTTTTTGCAATTATTAACATTTTTCACAAGACCTTGTAAGTGTGTATATATGACAGAGGAATAGTGAGGAACCTCATTTTATTTTTTTTATTTGGGGCTCCATGATAATTTTTAAAATGCTGACATTTGTAATGTTATTATTTTTGCATTTATGTGGTGCTGTTTACTTGTTTGATCATGCCGGTGATGCAACAGCTATTGCATATACATTCAATGCTCTTAGATCTCTGATAAACAAAACTCTTCTGCTTGTAGTGTTTAACTTTTCAGTTTTTCTTTTATGTAACACAGGTTTTTTTACATTATCATACATCAGTTTTTTTGTTAAACTAATCCTTCTTAGTCTTCCTCAAAGATCTTAAAGAACTGAGCTGATACTAATTATTTTAGCTGATCTTTTTCCCTGTGTTCATGATCATGCTCTGTTCTGCTTTCCATTTTTTGTAATTATTTTTTTTTTATTATAAAAGATGAACATTTGCTTAAGTATAGAAAAGCTTGATTTGAGCAGAAGAAAATGCAATGCTCCCTAATGCTCAGCCCCCTTCCCAAACCCACTGAGTGCTGCAAGACTGCCAGCTAGTTCACACTATAAAAAGACATCTCTTCTGCTGAGGGCCAGTACTTAAATATTTGTTTTAGAAGAACCATTGATCGTCATGAAAAAAATTCAAAATAGCAAAAGTTTTTAAAAGGGGGAGTTCCAATAATTCAGGGATAAAGAATTAGCCCGTCTCTAGCTGTTGTAATGGGCAAAGAAAAGATTTTCTGCTGGAGAGAGGCGAGAGAGAGAGAGAGTGAAGAAAGGACCAATAACAGATAATAAGGTGAAACGGAATAGTCAATTCCAAACTTGAAGAAAAAGAAATGGACACATGAAACCCGTACATGAGACAGAAGTCCAATTTTAGAACATGCAGAGTAACTACCTAGAGGCTTTAGAGGAGCAGACCTTACAGAAATTAGGAAAAAGATCTGCAGCAAAATGCTTATGGGGGATGATGTACAGTCGATGCACAATTTAAAATTGAGATTGCTAAATAAAGGGGTTATATTTTAAAAAATGATTTTCCAAGAAACTATTAGGAAGAAGTTTTTCTTGCCATATTGAATTTAAAACAAAGGATCTTTGAAGGTTTTGCATGGCTCAGCATAATGAGGGAAATTTTTTTTTTTTTTTAAAGATGGGAGGTGAAAAAATAAATTATGAGGGGCTAAAAGGGGAGAATGGATACTAAATTGAAGATAAAGTGAAAAAAGAGAGAAATTAGGTTTTTGAAGATGGGAATCTCTGAAGTCCCATGTCATTTAAAGTAGCCCAAAAAAATCCCAATGCACACCATGATTCTACAGACCAAAAAAACATTAAATCTCTTAGACATGCTAAACTGTCAGAAGAGGCAGCTTAGAGAATGCCATCTGTAGACACAGCACTTAGTGAGCAATTTGGACGCATTTTCCACCTGTTTCGTCCATTTGTCCACTCATACAGGTGGCCCTCTCTCTGCCTCACTCCACTGACCCGGAGTCAGAGGCAACTTGTATGCCCACTGGCCCTCGGGTCTCGACCATCTGAGGAACGTCTCTCTCTCAGGTCAGGACCCAGGGGCACTACACCGTTAGTTCCACAATGCACCAGTTGAAAAACACTTGTGGCGAGTATAATTATCAAGTCATTGATGGTGACAAACAATTGTGGAAAGAATTTACGGAGTTTTAACACAACTTTTAATGTATGTCCATTTAAGAAATGCGTATTCTTTCATTTGAAATCGGTTGTCAGCAGTGCATTCAAAGTCAACAGTCATGTCGATCATTTAATTTTTACTTTGACAAGTCTGTGTCTCATCTGCAATACCAATCTGAGAATGAATACTTTGGCCTCATTTTGTTTCAGCCTCCTTTTCAACTTGCCTTTTAGGAAGACATTCAAATTCAGGTTGCACTTGCCCAAGTAGTATTTTTGTTAAAATGAATGCCTTGAATATACAGTGGTGTGAAAAACTAGTTGCCCCCTTCCTGATTTCTTATTCTTTTGCATGTTTGTCACACAAAATGTTTCTGATCATCAAACACATTTAACCATTAGTCAAATATAAAACAAGTAAACACAAAATGCAGTTTTTAAATGATGGTTTTTATTATTTAGGGAGAAAAAAAATCCAAACCTACATGGCCCTGTGTGAAAAAGTAATTGCCCCCTTGTTAAAAAATAACCTAACTGTGGTGTATAACACCTGAGTTCAATTTCCGTAGCCACCCCCAGGCCTGATTACTGCCACACCTGTTTCAATCAAGAAATCACTTAAATAGGAGCTGCCTGACACAGAGAAGTAGACCAAAAGCACCTCAAAAGCTAGACATCATGCCAAGATCCAAAGAAATTCAGGAACAAATGAGAACAGAAGTAATTGAGATCTATTAGTCTGGTAAAGGTTATAAAGCCATTTCTAAAGCTTGGGGACTCCAGCAAACCACAGTGAGAGCCATTATCCACAAATGGCAAAAACATGGAACAGTGGTGAACCTTCCCAGGAGTGGCCGGCCGACCAAAATTACCCCAAGAGCGCAGAGACGACTCATCCGAGAGGTCACAAAAGACCCCAGGACAACGTCTAAAGAACTGCAGGCCTCACTTGCCTCAATTAAGGTCAGCGTTCACGACTCCACCATAAGAAAGAGACTGGGCAAAAACAGCCTGCATGGCAGATTTACAAGACGCAAACCACTGTTAAGCAAAAAGAACATTTGGGCTCGTCTCAATTTTGCTAAGAAACATCTCAATGATTGCCAAGACTTTTGGGAAAATACCTTGTGGACTGATGAGACAAAAGTTGAACTTTTGGAAGGCAAATGTCCCGTTACATCTGGCGTAAAAGGAACACAGCATTTCAGAAAAAGAACATCATACCAACCGTAAAATATGGTGGTGGTAGTGTGATGGTCTGGGGTTGTTTTGCTGCTTCAGGACCTGGAAGGCTTGCTGTGATAGATGGAACCATGAATTCTACTGTCTACCAAAAATCCTGAAGGAGAATGTCCGCCATTTGTTCGTCAACTCAAGCTGAAGCGATCTTGGGTGCTGCAACAGGACAATGACCCAAAACACACCAGCAAATCCACCTCTGAATGGCTGAAGAAAAACAAAATGAAGACTTTGGAGTGGCCTAGTCAAAGTCCTGACCTGAATCCAATTGAGATGCTATGGCATGACCTTAAAAAGGCGGTTCATGCTAGAAAACCCTCAAATAAAGCTGAATTACAACAATTCTGCAAAGATGAGTGGGCCAAAATTCCTCCAGAGCTGTAAAAGACTCATTGCAAGTTATCGCAAACGCTTGATTGCAGTTATTGCTGCTAAGGGTGGCCCAACCAGTTATTAGGTTCAGGGGGCAATTACTTTTTCACACAGGGCCATGTAGGTTTGGATTTTTTTCTCCCTAAATAATAAAAACCATCATATAAAAACTGCATTTTGTGTTTACTTGTGTTATATTTGACTAATGGTTAAATGTGTTTGATGATCAGAAACATTTTGTGTGACAAACATGCAAAAGAATAAGAAATCAGGAAGGAGGCAAATAGTTTTTCACACCACTGTATATATATATATATATATATATATATATATATATATATATATATATATATATATATATATATATATATATATACACACACATATTCATAGCATCCGTAGTCTGAGTCTCGATCTGATTATATGGGTGGTGACAGTAAACTATGTAAAATACATATATATATATATATATATATATATAAATGAAATATATATATATATAAATAAATAAAAAATAAGGAATACCCAAGATTCAAAATGATTCTTTTTCTTTCTAAAGTATTGAAAACGTAGTTGTCAGGCAGTTTCTAACTTGTGAAGATAATGCCCTTTTAAAGTTGTATAAAGAAGGAAATACTACAGTTACTCTATTAAAATTTAAACACAGCCTGTATCTCTTACATAACTTTGAAAATTACATTCAGCTTTCAGGTATAGTCCTTATCAAATTGATTGGTGTTTGTAAGAAGAATTTTAAAAACAAATCATTTTTGCACAATTAAAACATTGTTTGACAGTTAATTCAGTCCATGTGATGATCCTTATTAAACCAGTTTCTCTGAAGACTTACATAATATTGAAGCAGAAAATAATTTGATGAGATACTGGAAAATAATTAATATTATTGAAGAAAGTAACAAAATACACAGGATGATGGTATCTTCCAATAAAAAAAAACTTTTTTTTGTTTTGTTATGTGTTCATTTTAAAATATTGTAAACTATGTAAAAACAACATGTGCACCTTTGTCCAATTCTTAGCGGAAAAAAAAGCCTTTCCTTACAAGGACTGAGTTTATTTAGATGGTGTTTGTGGTATAAAATACTAGCTAACTTAAGCTTTGTGGTGGTTCATTAAAATGTATTTTTCCATGCAGCAAATCTACACATACACTGCAGATCTTTGATTTACTTAGATGCCTCTTAGCTCGCCTAAAACCACAGATCATCTCAATATAAAAAAAAAGATAAAAATCATCTTTGCTGCTGACTGTAAACCAGACAAATCATCAACTGCTAACTTTCTATTCTTTGATAGTGTTAAAGGCTACATAGCCACAGTAGAATGCCAATTTTAAAACCAAGACAAATGGAAGCAAACGTTTTCATTAATTTAATTAGCCAAAAATAGTCATTGTTCATAAATTCTATAACCCGAGTCAAATTTTGAAATTGCTTTTTATTTTAAAATTAAATTGATGGAGTTATTTTCATAGTCAGGCTTTGGTTCCCTCTTTGAAAACATGCAGGATAAAAAAGACAAGTATTCACTCTTTATTGCAGGCTATAATGGTTACTACAACTGAAATAACTATATAATGGATCAGAGAATGAACACTAGAAAGATGTAAAATCCTTAACATGGAACTGTGCAACTGCACTTAGTACTTCATTGGTCAGATTTATAAAACTTGTGTATGCACAAAAAAAAATAGGCTAAAAATGTGCAAACGCAGTTTTCCAGGCAAATGTCAGCATTTATAACAGAAAACTCAACAGGAGATCTTCTGCATATTAATGGCAGCTCTAACCCATCTGTATGCAACTTTTCAGAGAAACTGGGAAATAATGACACCTTTGATAAAGTAGGGAAATGCACCCAAACCAGCTAAATGACATCTTGCGTGCATAAGAAATCAGGAATTTAGTTCCCTTTAAGAGGGCCAATTCTGTGCATTTGCACCAAAGACCTTTTTTGCTTTTTTATCAGTTTATACTGGCTGTTTCTCACTTTTTAGGGAACGGACTGACAGGTCAGCAATATCTCAGCCAAACCCTCACTCCATCATTGCTATTGTGCTGGAAGAAATTAACCAACTGACAAGACTCTACATTTAGCTTTTGTTTGGTGTGGGTGTACATACATAAAACATAAAACATATTTCTGTCAATATAAAAAGCCAACTTGCAGCAGTGTCCAGTTTTCTTAATGTAACCAGATGAATTTAATGTAGTCATATTGCAATAAGGACACCTAGTGAGAACTAAGCTATTTTTTAAAATAACTGTAAGGAGTGATATTTCATTAACACACAAGTCATCTACGATGCCAAGATGAGACAACATCATGGCTTAGCGGCCTGGGTCAACTCATGATTAGTTTAAGTTGAGGCAAAATGCCTTTGTCAGACAAATAACAGCGCTGTATGTGATGGCTTGCTTATTGGTAAGGGACCTACCTGAACCCTCTGTTTTTCATTTGACCTACTACTCACTGTAACAGCAATCATGTCATTACATGTGCCAGGTGATAGTGGCTACCTATCACCTCAGTTCAGACTGTGCTATACCTCACACGCGGGGTTGATGCAATTTGCGCGTGTCTGTTGCTGTCTCTTTGTATGCTGCCAATATAATGTTTCCAGACACATTTATTATACACCCTGACTTTCAGCAGTCTGACTAATACCTTTAATTAATGTGTGTGACATATTTAGTCTTGCTGATTGGACATAAAACCTCAGTGAAAAGGCACAGGTTGAGGCAGACAATACTGCGCCTCACTGAAGGGGGTGCATATAAGCCCAACATGTGTTTGTTACTGCTGTTCTACGTAGAGATTCCAATAAGTTAGCGATATCAGAAAGTCAAGTGCACTGCAGCTGTCTGTTTATTTTTATATTTGTACTTTTTATTTATTTTTTTTACTTTTCATGATGACAGGCGAGGCTCTGCCTTACCTGTTTCCCCTGACCACATGTCCCTGAACATAACCAGTAGTCATTGTGCATATTTGTAAACCTGACTCTGCTAATCTTATGTCTCCACAATTTATTGGTGTAACTTCTGCTCAGATGTAACAGGTTACAGTTGAGCAGGTCACAGTCTATTCCAGATGGTATCCACATGCCTATTAAACTTTCTAAACTCCTAAGTCTTGACATGATTTACATGTGGCAAAGGTAAACCTTCTGAGAAGGGTGAGAATGTTTCTTTACTGGATAAAGGATACTTAGGACATGTATTACAAATGTCCATCCTAATGCAGTTTGTATTTTTACAGATCAACACAGCCAGTCAAAACAGAATTCAGAAAATAACATGGAAATGGTACGTAATACGATATTGTCAATGAATTAGAAATTTACTTTAAAAGGAGAAAAAAGTGTTATATAGTGACTAATCTCATAATGGTCAGTCAGTCATATTCTAGCTTGCTTAGTCCTGAACAAGGTCGTGGGGGTTTGCTGGAGACTATCCCAGCTAGCATAAAGGTGTAAGGCAGGAACAAATCTTGGACAGGTTGCAATCCATCACAAGGCACACACACAACCATCAACCGCAACCACACACTGGAGCCAATTTAGGATTGCCAATTCATTTAGCCTGCATGTCTTTGGAATGTGAGAGAAAACAGGAGCACTTGGAGGAAACCCGCACAGACATGGGAAGAACCCTGGCCACCTTACTGCAAGGCTGCAGCACTACCACCGTACCGCTCTCATGAAATGGTGAATTTTATAATAAAGTTGATGTATAATTTAAACCAGAATCATTACTTTTAACAAAAAGAATAACATTACATTTGTGTGATTAGCAAACAATACATAATACAACCATGCCACAGCAAAATTGTCAGGGTCCTACAACATCATATTATAAATTACATTTAGAATTTGGCTAATAGTTAGCAAATTATAAATAATTTACATTCATTTATACAACCCCACACTGCCAGAAAGTCCACAATACTGTAAAACCGATTCACATGCATTTGTAATAGCGGATTTTAGCAAGTTCTCTAATTTTTTTTTTTTATTTTTTTGCTTTTCATTTCTAAATTAAGAAAGAGAAAATTACCAGACAAACTAAGAAACGCACATGTTTCAGCTTTCATGTATTTATAAAGTGATTTTTGGTTGCATTTACTGTTGAGGGCACTAAAAGTACATGTTTACATTGCTTAAAAAATTAAAGCAATATTGAAATATCAACTTATGAATTAATTGGCCTGAATATCAGGTTTGCAATTATAATTGTGGGATAATTACCTAATTTTTCTAAAACACATCTCAACAAATAACATTCAGGAGTGGGAAGGTGCAATAAAAATATTCCAACCATATAATATTATATACCAGTAATGGCGCACTGTACGATTACATGTAGTGAATACACTTGACTTGAGCATTCATAGTTTTCATACTCTTTTTCTGTACGTTTAGTATTTGTTTGCTCAGAGGTTGATGAGCTTGCTGTTTCCTGAGCAGCTCTTCTTTTCTCCAACCAAGTGGCCCACTTCTTCTCTTCTTTCATCAGCATCTATTCACATTAAAACTGATTAAGTCAGCATTTGTGATGCAATTACTTAGTACGTTTTCTTTATTTTTCACTGAAGCTGGCATTTAAGTCTTCAATCTGCCTCAAGAATGATCTAAGATATGAGGAGGTAGGGCAAGTGACAGCGAAAGGTGGTCGGGATGAGAACTGCGCCTGTACGCATGTGCTACACAGCCTCCCTGCTGGCCACTGCCGAGAGTTGATTCTACAATAAAATAAAAATAGAAATAAAAAAAGAAATAACCTTGGAGATCAATCATCACTCCGAAAGCGGACAGTAGACGTCACGTACTATATGTGTACCAAATTTCATGTCAATAGTTCAAACATTTTGCAGGTTAGAACGAGTTACAGGTGATTTAAAATCCTGTACAGACAAACGAACAGCCACTAGTGTATTATATAAGAAGATTATTATATGTTAACATTTATTTAACTTAAAAATAAAGTTAATTATTGTGGCCCTGTGATGGACTGCAGCTTTGTTCAGGACTGATTTCTACTTTGTGCTGGTGTTGCAGAAGGCTCCAGGCTTCTGACTCGAAATTGGATTGAGTATATTTGAGAGTATTTTATGCTTTTTAATGAATGTAAAGCAAGTGTAGAGCACAAAAGAAATTTAAAAAGTAATTAGGCTTAATGACTTAGATATGCTGTGTCTCTGTTGTGTGAAAATAATAATGGTAATATATATGTGTGTGTATATACGTATATATTTATATATTGTGAAGGATGGCCGGCCATTTATCCCGGCCAATACCCCCAAGCCGCCAGGTGGAGCCCTCCTTGCAGCATGGAGGTCCCCAGAAGACCAGCAGGGCATCATGGACAATGGAGTTTTTATGCAAAGCCCTGCTGGATGCCGTGGGGGCCACAGGAGAGAGCTGCAGGGAGGGCTGAGGGCTTCTTTGTGCCCTGTGACCCGGAGGTTCGTCATAGGAAGAGCGACGGACTTCCGGGTTGAAGAAAAGGACTATTTACCCTGACCCGGAAGGAATAAGGACTTGTGGACTGTTGGGCAGAAACACCTCCGGGTCAGGGAGTATAAAAGGACTGTGGGAACTCCCAGACAATGAGCTGAGCTGGGTGGAAGGGTGGCAACGCGTCTGGGAGCTGGAGGATTGGTTATTTGTTATTATTGTGATTTATATGAGTATTGTGGTGGAGAGTGTGCTTTGTACACTGTGGGAGAAAAATAAAGTCAACATTTGGACTTTTACCTGGTGTCTGGAGTCGTGGACAGGGGTTCAAGGGAGCGAGAGCGCCCCCTATCGTTCACAATATATATATATATATATATATATATATACAGTGACAGTGTGTATACCTTACACTTTATTAAGATGAGGACCCTCAAGATCCTACAATGGATTAGGCATGTTTTAGTTATGCTGTGATTAACATGCTCAAAGCTACTATTTCATGCAAACTAATTTCTTCTATTTTTGTGTTTAGACAAGCTTTTCACCTTCTTCGAGTGAGTCCAACAGGAATACAGAATTTTCCCAACCAAGAAGAGAAAATTCTGAAATGGAAGAGCAGATTTCAGTTCATGAATATGAAAACTCATCGGTCTTTGTCTCTGTAGCACAAGGTGAGGACAGTTGCAGGGCTTTAAAATATGAAGGCACATTTTCTGAAGTTCAGCTCTAGGCTGATCACTGTGGTTGCAGGCTTTTTTTCAAAATCAGTTTCTTATTCCTGCTTTTAATTGAACTCCGTATTTGATTACTTGACCTTTATCTGTAGTCAGAAAACACTGGAGTGTATGATTTACTTTTAAAACAAATTAAAGATTTGTATTTTCTGTACAATCTTAACAAGAAATGGAAGAATAGTACTGAATTTACTGTTCAAATTTCTGCATGAAGTGAGCAAACATGGTTCTGAATGTATTAACTGACAAAATAAAGATACAATAGGAGTCATGTCAAAAGTAGATTTTGGTTGAAATGAAAACCAGCATACACTTTGGGCCTATAGGACCAAACCTGACAATATCAACATCAACATTTATTTACTGTATAAAGCACAGTGCAGATAAAAGTGCTTGACAAATAGCAAAATAAATATTAACATTAAAAAAGAGGGAGAACTGGAAGAATCCTAACTGGATGAGAATGAAAATTAAATTACAATTGTTTATAAGTATTTAGACGTTCAAATAGCAAAATTCAAAATCCTACTTAATAATATTTTATGTGGTCTGATGGCTGAGAAACAGAGAAATACTAAAGCTATGACTTTTGATGATGTCTGAAAATATAAACCTCTTAGTGTTCTGAAACTAAAATGACTGTCCAGGCACCATCCTGGCATTTTACGGAACTGAACTGTGATAAACGAATTAAACAAATTTAATATGATCCGTGTATGCTGCAGAATCCTAGAAGATTTGATGGTAGAGTTATCATCATAGCAGTTGTAGTCTTCAACCTCTCCATCATCAAAGGTGAGCGCTGAATATTTTGGGAAGGTTACAGTGTTATAGAGTATCGGCAGAAGACAGCAGTTACAGAAATACGGACAAATGAAGCTGTTAGTAACTGGAAGCAAATTAGTTATAAATATTGAGGACCGTCTACTAGTCATATAAAAGCAGCCATGCTCACTGCTGTAAACTACTACAAACCGTAACTCTTAAACCAAATACAAGAAATGCACTACCAATAAACTAATTGCTTCATTTTCCTGTATGAATGTTCCAAATAAATATAACCTCCTTCATCTGTTTTAACAAATCAATTCTATAAAAGATGTTACAAATTATTATTTGGATATTATTTGAGCATTGGTCATTGTCTTTCTAAAGTGATTTAAAGGCTAAGTTTGGTATTTTTCAAGTCAAAAGTTATGTCTTCACAGGAATGGTATTGATGCATTTGTCACACAAAATTGTGCTCTAAAGTTGAGCAATGCTATGTGACCGGTTACCTTAACTTTGCAAAATTACAGAAACTTCTTCAATACAAATATCTACAGTATGTCATATATTTTTGTAATGGAGCATCCCCCATCTTTCTTAGATGCACTTTTTATCAGTGGCAGTCTGTACTGATGTAATTCGTCTGCTTCCAGATAATTCTGATTAAATCCTACTGTGAAATTGGAGACATTTTGGACTCCACTTAATCATTATAATGTTCTTACTTTAAGGCTGTGTTATTTTCCAGATTTTAAGGCTAGAGTCACTTATTAAAAAACAATTGCACGATCGTCAGTAGCAAGCCACCGTGATCGGGTCAATTATGCTTACAGTGTCCCAGAATCTGTAAATGGAGGTGAGAGAATTAGTTGTAACAACCCTTCAGCAAACACTGTCTGGCCATGGAGCCACTGCATGCGTAAAGGTGAAGTTGGAGGAATGCAGAAGAATTCAGTAGAGCTCCACAATGTATGTTCAAGATACTGTAGAAGATAAAAGCTTACACTTCTTTAGAATTGCATTTTATTCATTAATCACATCAATTTTATTTGTTTCTTCCTCCAGAGAATCAATGAGGAGCTGAAGCCTTTAGGCATAATGTCTCCAATTTTCAGTGGAAGAGCAAAGTTTGATGGATGATTGTTATTGTCAGAAGGGCCTCTTTCTCCATGTCTGTACAATAATAAAATGATATAAATATGTGTTTGACGCCTAAGAAGAACATGTAACCCTTTTGGTCCATAGAGGTTATTGCTTAACCAGCTTGAAACAAAATCTGCTATACAGTTGTTACGTGCATGTGATAAATTGTTTCTTCTTGTATGACACTCCTAAATTGCTCTGTGGTAGTAGTCAGATTGAAGAATGATACATAAAATTAACAATAAGCAATAAAAGAAACTTATCACTATGAGTGAGTAAAATTTCCAACTGGTAATACAGTAAGTAGTGACTTCATCATTTCTTTTTGGTCAAATAGTAATTACAGATGGCATGACTTTTTTAGTTAGTAGAAATGGCTTTTAAATATTTTTCCTTTAAAATTGATTTGTCCTACCTGTTATAAAAAGTGAACTATGAAAAAATGTAAAATTAATTCCATCAAATATCTATTCATCCATCCATTTTTGGACCAGCTAAATAAAGCTCAAGATCACAGGGGTCAGAGCCTCTCAGCATCATTAGACGTAAGCCCCCAGAGATGGGCTGCCAATTCCTCAACTGGCACCCTTACAGACACACTCAGTCACAGAGGGGTAATTTAACCAATACATTCACACAAAATGCATGACTTTAGGATGAAAGTGGTCTCTACAGTATATAAGGGGACCCTGCAAATACATAGTTGACGAAAGAGTACAAAATTGACGGGGCCCTGTATTCTGTGGTCAGGAGGCAATAGTGCTAACCTCTGCACCAACGTGCTGCTTTGTATTCCATTATCATTTAACTTCAGTATATTACCTAATAAGGTGGTGCAAAGAAAAAAGTTATGGTTGACAAACAAGAAAACCATTTAACATTTTTAATTAGCAGAGAAATGTTTAACTGGCCTGAAAAAAAATTACTGTAAAACAAAATGAGTCCCACAATATTAACTGTTGTTATATGCATACAATCCATTCTTTCTTCTGGCATTTTCATCTTAAATTGTCTGTGTAACTTTTTCTTAATTCGCTCTGCTTTCTCTTCCTTATACAGTATGAAAGGTTTACATAATGGATGTTAAGTAGGCTTCAATTTTCAAGAATTGTTTTGGTTATTTGAATTAGATTGTAAAGGGCAAAAAGTTTAATTTCAGTGAGAAGCAGTGCCATTGTACTTAAGTGACATCCCTGACATGAAAATGGAGCCTCCCTAAGAGAAAAGGACATGTTGTATAATGGCTGCAGTGTGAGAGGTTTTGTTTTGGTTTCCTATAATGTTTCATTTATTAATTTAATAGGAATTGTTTTAATATTTAGATGTAAATGTGTTTTGTATCACAGGGCATGCAGGAAATGAGGCCTTGTACTTGTTTTGTATTACAGCAAAATAAACTTTCACGTATTCTATAAAACGTTTTATGGCCTCAGTCCTCAACCTAAAATCACAACACAGAGGTCTACCCGAGACGGGGGTGACATTTGCACATTTGATTTCAATGACTATAAATTTACCTGGCATTGGCTGGTATTGTTGTGTGTGACTGTTTCTCGCCCTAAACTGGCGCTTAGTCTTGTCCCGCCTAGTGCAGTGAACCTATAGCTACATTTGATAAATTAATATACAAACTGTTGTTTAATATTTTCTTGTGTAATATTATATTTTAGATGGAGGGAGAAAGACTCCAAACATATCAATATGTCACTGTTTAATACTTGCTCAGCAACCAGCTGTCATGAAATGTATGTCATAAAACTTTAGCTATTTACTGCGTGATCCATTGCCATCTAGTGGTGATTTAGCAGGATAGCTTATTGTTTGTTGTTTCATTGAAACAGATAGAAGAATTTGGTTAAATGTGAATTTAACTTCCATTGAAAAATGTTATAGGCAGAAAAATATCAAAACTTTACATCCATATTTAATGTGAATGAATTTTATATTAAAAATACAATAAAGTTTTCTTTTTATGAATGTATTTTTGTATTTTGTGTTCAGTGAGAAGTCAAGCAAAATGACACGTTTTATTGGCTAACTGAAAGATTACAATATGCTAGCTTTTGAAGCAATCTTGTCTGAAGAAGGGGCCTGAGCTGCGTCGAAAGCTTGCATATTGTAATCTTTTTAGTTAGCCAATAAAACGTGTCATTTTGCTTGACATTGACATATAGCTCTAAAGTACAAATATCCATAAAAGTAATTAAGAATTCACTTTTAAGTCTAAAATATACAAAAACTAGACCTTTGACCTCAAAATATCATGAAATATTATGAATTTTTTCAATACTTCAGACCAAATAGCCACAAGGCTGTTGCTATCCTGTCAACTGAGTCAAGGCGGACTGTTTCACAATGGAGACAAGGCCAGTCACTGAATTCCAAAAACAAAACAGCTCTAACAATCACTGAATGATTTTCTCCTTGCTTATATATGATTGCAAGGAAGCAAGATGGAAGTCCGTCAGATAAAGAAGTCAATGCATCCTGGAATATGGGACTACTGCACCTTTGCATTTAGAAAAAAAGCTGGTTTTGTGAAGGAATAACTAATCTTCACCTAATCTTCACTGAGCTACTGTAGTATGAGGTTTAATACAAACACCAGTCCATTCATGAGTCAATTGAGATGCTTCTGCACATTTCAATCTACCCATTGATTTTCTGAACTTCACTAAAGGGGCTATCACAGCAATATTAAGCCAAAAATCATCCATAAATAAGATGCCAGTCCACTGCGGGATACACTCATGTATACCACTCAAACACACACACACAGCGCCAGTTTAGAGGCAACATGAAAATCTATAGGGTGTTCAAAGAAATCAGGGTACCTGGAGAAAATCATAGAAGATACAGGGCCAGAATTTGAAGTCCAGTCTATGGAGCCATAAGGCAACTTCAGTTATCACTGCAAGTTTCTGCAGTATTCTATAGCTGCTGGGTTTAGTTTTCCTGTGATTCCGAAAAAGGAAGAATTAGTTCAGTAAAACAGATGGATCAAAGGAAAATGGCTATTTATTTTTTATTCTGTTGAACTTAAATTGATCATCAGACCAAAACTGATGCCATACAGAGTATCATTCATTCCTTTAATTTATAAAACATCTCAAGCCTCTTATACCTACAATGTGTTTAAAAGACTTGTGAGCAATGTAGAAAAGTAGTACTTGATGAAGTTAGTGCGAGTGAAAATTAAATTGCCTCTGTAGGATAACATTAGCATCTTAACTCTGTGAATTTACAAGAGAAATACATTAGTTAAGATATGTTCCATATTGTACTGCTTATTCCAGTATTATTATGGAGCAAAGCAGGAATCAGTCATGAACAGGTTTGCAGTCCATCAGAGGGCACAAACTCTTACAACCACACACTCATGCTGGACCAGTTTACAGTCACTGGCCAAGTTGAGCATAATGTGAAAGTACATAATCTACAGAGAAAGTGAGCAGACTAGAATTTGAACCCAGGACTCTGGAGCAGCAGTTCTCTCCACTGTTTACAGGAGACTTGCTGCTTTCAAATGTCCTATTTCTTGAAGAAATTAATATTTCACCTGATCATGTCTTTGAATGTGTTGTACCCAGCAGACGATAGATAGATAGATAGATAGATAGATAGATAGATAGATAGATAGATAGATAGATAGATAGTCATACCTCTTCAAATGTTAATTTGAAGGCTTTAATATTTAAATAAAGCAGGTTCATCTTGTTGTATCCGAAAAAAGATCATTCCATTAGACATTGGTTCGGAATTACTCATTGTTCTGAGTTTAATAATAAAAATAACAGGATAATGCAACCACTCCTAGGCAGTAACATGGACAAATTCAGTCATTTTTTAAAAATCTTGATCACACTTACAGGATGAACATGCAACTCACCCAGACAGGTGGGAAGAGGAGCCTAAAGGAGCAGACGAATACGTGTCTATATTAAAGACAACACTTCAAAAAAGTAAAACTGAACATAAAACATATGTATAATAATTTTCCAAAACAGCATTATCCATAGCCAGTTCTTAAATAAACAAACAGGAGATTTGAAAGGGCGCTGAGGTTCCTGAAGGAACACCCAGTTTATCAAATTTGCGTAAGCTCGTTGCCAGCAGACACATACACAATGAATGTAAAAGGTTGTGGAGAACTGTGCCTTTTCCTATTCAAATCCCAAGATGAAAGGTGCTGTTAAAGGCTGAGTGAATGGTTGGGGTCAAGAAAACAGATCTGTCACTCTTCTGATTTCCACCACAACCTTTCATCTACCCCAATAAAATCAATTCCCGTAAAAGCAGTAGAATGATCACATTCCTGTTACTGCCTACTGTGGTGTACAGTCTCTCTCAAACAGACACACTCCTATGGTTACTGAAACAGGGATGATTTAGATGTACCAAATAACACAAGCATATTTTCAATGCTGAGGAAAACTGAAGCAAGGGAGAATATGAAAACTAAACAGAGGAAAGTAAACACATTTTTAGGCACAAACCACTGCCTTACTGTACTTCACGTCTTTATAAATAAAATCAGAATCTTTGTCTGCTTTTCTTTTTCCAATCACACATGAATGGCTGAACTATTTTTCACAAAATTTTGCATGTGCATTGTAATTGGTCCAATTCACTATGTGTTAGGCTATTTGGTGTATGGGTGAGATTTTGTTTTTGGTGTATAATCTGAGAGAGTCAACCTGAAAACCAGAGCCCGGACTACAATTCCCATCAGGCAGAGAGTACTGAAGCTGATGGGAGGACACCATTATCAGCACACACAGTTTTGTACTGATAGAAGGATCTCATCTACTGTATCGCAGATACAGTATTTTCTTCTTAACTAATTTGGATAACAATTGCCTTGTCTTGTTGGATTACAGCTTTTGTCTAAGAGTGTTTTTTTTTGTCTAATCATGGATTATGTTTAACTATATTGATTTTTCCAAAATTTCGCGGCACTTATTTACATCTTTAAATGTGGAGTATGGTGTTGGAAGAATTGTTTCTTTTTTCAACCCCCAAAAAATTTTAAAACTCCAAAACAGCTTTTTTCAGTGAGTTTTGCATTTTCAAAATGACATGTTTTATGAAGTTTATCATCTGTTTCAAAAAACTGTATGCAAAAGGAAACTCAGCTGTTTTGCTCGCCACTAGTTATTATTTTGTGATGTTATATATACACGACAAACGGACAAGGACAGTGGCGGCCTGTTCTGTGTTGGTCAGACATGCAGATGTGAATTTCATTGCTGTGTACACATAACAATAACTCTGAAATGAACTGATGCCACTATGTTTTTTGTATTAAAATATAATCTTACATTTTATGAAAGGCAGCTCCATTGTACATCTGCATATTGTAACTAAGTGTGGTAGAGATAAGACATGGTAAAACATAATGAAACACAGTTCTTTAGTGCTGTTCAGAATACGGATGAAAAAGAACGACAGATCACTTTTAAATCAGCATTGAATGAATCAACTTTGAGTCATCTTTATAACATTATTATTGAATACTGCCACTGGTGTTGTCTCCTGTAATACGAGAGGGGGTCGTGCTAAAGTTAGAAAATGGGACAAACCTTAACAAAAGTAATAATGTCATTTCTCAATGTAGTCTGCACCCTCCTTAATGCACTTGCGCCAACTGCCTGGAAGTGCCTGGGTTCCAGCAGAATAAAAGGTTTTGCCTTGTCCTCGCAACCACTCATGCAACGCTTTCTTCACGCCTTCATCTGTCTTGAATCGTCTACCACCCAAATGTTTTTTTTAGCGGTCCAAAATGGTGGAAATCACACGATACCAAATCTAGCGAATAAAGAGGATGTGGCAATACCTCAAACTTCAGTTTCTCCAGACAAGCTTTGGTGTTCTTAGCAGTGTGTGGGCGGGTGGGCATTGTCTTGCAGCAAAAGGACTCCTTGAGACAGCAGTCCCCGTCGCTTGGATTGAATAACAGGCTTCACATTGGTCTCCAGCAAGTCACAGTAACTTGCACTAGTGATCATAGTACCCCTCAGCATGTAGTGTTTGACAATAACTTGGGTGCATGAATGGTTGTGAGGAAAAGACAAAGCCTTTTATTCTGCTGGAGGCCACGCACTTCCAGGCAGGTGCATTGAGAAGGGTGGAGACTACATTGAGAAATGACATTATCACTTTTGTGAAGGTTCTTTCCATTTTCTAATAAATCCCATTTTCTAACTTTAGCCTGACTCCCCCTCGTAGTACAGAGACATGCAGCAATGTCTGTGATTCAAAATAACACTGCAAATGCTTTCTTTGGTCCATGGATTCCAGTTTGTTAATGTAGAATTAAACATCTGTTCCTGAAATGACAGTAAACTGGGAATACTTGCTTTATGCGGATAACACTGGGTATTTCAGCTACTAAATAAAATTTAAAAAATACAAAATGTCAGTACAATCCATCCATTTTGTAAATCCATTGAATTCAAGTTTGTGGTCTTGCGGAGGCAAACCTCGACATGTTAACATTATGTCAGTTTTGATATAATGATTAATATAACTGGAAAATCTTTGCCATGTAGGGGAGGGAACTTGAATACCCAGGGAAAAGTTTGTGCTGACACTTGTAGAGCATGCTAACACTACACAGACATTTCAGACATTTACAAATCAGGGATTCACAGCCATTCTCCTGGAGCTTTGAGGCAGCAGTACTTACCCACTAATCAGTGGTGTCTCCACATTAAAGACAGGATGAGCAGAAGATGCCCAGCAGATGGCACTGTTGTGAAAAACGTTCGTAGTAAACTTGCCTTATTAATGTAGTTGTTAAAATCTTTAAAGCAAACTCATCTTAGTTGTTATAATTAAATCTTTCTAATTTTGAATGATTCCCTAAATTAAATTTATTGTCTAGAAAAATATTTCTTTTAGGAGTATGTGAAATGTGCTTTATGCCTGGTGTTGCTGGGGTAGACCCCAATATTCTAAGTATGCTTTTGCTTGAGAGTTCGCATCTCCTGCCCGAGTTATTCAGTTCCACCTTGCTGAGTAAAAGATAGAGCTCTTCATGATGTAACTTAAAGAGTGATAGGAGTTATTGTTCTATTTGCCGTGCCATTGGTCACCCATTGTTAGAACATACAATAGTTGCTATGGGTATGTCCTCTTAGGTTGTGACCTGGGTACTGCGACACAACGCATATAAAAGGTCTTCAAGGCTATATATGCAGGTTTATATTGTGTGTTTGTGTTTTGTAAAGTACATTATGTTTTTTCTGTGTTTGCAAGACATTATATCAAATAAGAATTCATATCCCCCTCATGGGCAGCCTGTTATGGCGCTTTTCCACTGCATAGTACGGCATGACATGGTTCAGTTCAGCTCACTTTTGGGGGGTTTTCCACTGGGAACAGTACCTGGTACCTGGTCCTTTTTTTAGTACCACCTCAGCCGAGGTTCCAAGCGCCGAACCGTTACCAAAACGTGACGTGTAAACTCTGCTGGTCACTGATTGGCCGGAGAAAATCGTCATTACTGCGTCACTGAACTTGCGACACGAGACACAACAGACCCGCTAGATTTTTAGCACAGCCAGCGAAGGTTCGGACGCACCATTTTGTTTTAACCAAAAATGGCTGTTTTGTGGTCTATTGAGGAAGTACAGATGTTACTCTCGTTGGTAGCCGAGGAGCGGATCCAGCGAGAGCTGGATGGGGCGACACGGAATGAAAAAGTTTTTCAGGAGGTTGGCGCAACTATAACGACACGTGAATAATCCCGCCCACTCTAAAGCGGTACTAAACTGCAGTCGAAACGGAAACCGAGCCGAACTGAGCCGAACCAAGGTGAGCTGTACTGAACCGTGCTGTGCCGTACTATGCAGTGGAAAAGCGCCATTAGTGCAGCAATTAGTTGAACTGTGCTTGAATTTATTAGGCTTGAAAAGATTCTTTGAAACTACATTATACAGGGTGGTCCAGATCTAATTATGCAATTTTCATTATGATATAACTTATTAAGTTTATTACTCCGAGCCTGTATCCAACTGAATGGAGGACAAGTGGGACATTACATGGAAAATCAGTGAATTGATTCAATGTAAGTCCATTTTTGTTTATTACAAGATATTTTGAACAATTCTTTTGTCTTGTATTGTGTTCCTGCATTGCATTAAAAATTGCATAATTAGATCTGGACCACCCTATATGATGAGGGGTAGCACTTTTCAATATAACATTGCTTATGGCAAAGGGGACTAGGTCTAATGTTACTTTTTTCTAAAGATTAAGTCTACATCACATACTTAAATTCTCTCATCAAAAAATTAAATTTGTGTTTTTTAAAGTTTAAACGTTTATTTCTACAATGCAGTGAGTTGAAGGGCTGTCTCAGTGTTTATCTGCAAAAGGAAAAAGTTATTCCCACATTGAAAATAATCTTGAATTACTCAAGTGGAATGAAGGGAATAATAATAATCTGACTCACAACAATGAGTAATTCCGAACCAACGTCTAATGGAATGTTCTTTTTCGGACACAACAAGATGAACCTGCTTTATTTAAATATTAAAGGGAAGGGAATAATAATAATCTGACTGGACACATTTCAAAATTAAGTGAAGAAAGAGCTGCATTTGCTATTACAGGTAAGCAGGAACTTCAATGGACAGATCGCCTAATAAAAAACAAATAGTAAAACATCACCTGAAATGGGAGAACAGTGATGTAGAACTCTTCAAAAGGTCAAATTAATTTTCTAAACCCACTTAATTCAACTTTAAGGATTATAAACCTATCCCAGCATCCCTGAAAGCAAGGCGGGAACTAACCCCAGTACATTATGGGTCTTACTGAATCACCATCTGGGACAAAACCAGAGAATCCAGTTAAAAAGCCATAGGAAACATGTAAATTCCACACAGAAAGTGACCAGATCTGCATGTGAACCCAGGAATTGTGAGACTGCATTATCCTCTACATTATTTTTCAGCACAGTAAATCAATGTCTTGTGTCAAAGGATGGGTGTTTCATCAAGGAGGAAATGGGCTCCAGGAAATTAGTCTCCTTAAAAATATATGGCAATGACTAAAAAAAATGAAACGGCTTTAAAATCAAAACTCACAATACGTCTGCTCCACCTAAAGCTGACAAAGGTTTTCCTGTGTTCCTGTTACAGGAAAAGTTGATGTCAATCTACATGCTGTTATAAAAATAAAAAAAGGACCGAAGAGGCAAATCAGATGTATGAGGCTTTCAGATAGCCTAAGCATGAATTAGAAGAATTTAAAAAGTTGAATTATTTTCCATAAACTATTCAAACTGGAAATGTCTCTAAAAAGTAAACGTAACAGGCATTTCAAAACACAATACTTTCCATCGATTTCATTTAGCATAGACGCTGCCACCAGGGGGTGTCTTAGCTCCATATAAATTACCTTCATGTGTTAAAGGCAGCATTCATAACTCTTCTAACAGAGACGCATGTGTAGTTAAACGCCTGAGCAAGGAGGTAACGAGTTGTAGCACCATAATTGATCTTATAATCTACAATATATATCCACTTTCAAATCAAGTAATGTATGCTCATCTGCATAAAATAATAACACTGCTAATCTTATTATCAGCAGTGGTTACACTATAACTAATCAAAGACAATGTGAAGGGTATTTCAGTATGCGCATCATAAAAGAAAATCACTCCTACTGTTCCATACATGTTCATTTTGAAAAGAAAAGCGTCTACACCCTAACTTCAACCTCAGGAATTTAGAGGATGTCCATCTTTAAATTATTTAAGAAGGAACTGTTTCAGAAGTATTGAAAAATTCAAATTTGATGTATCTTACTCTGAGAAGCAACAAAAGTTATAATATACAAAGATGTGTGGAACGGTTTGCCAACTAGTGTAGCTTAAAGGTATAAATCTAGATGAACAGATATGACCAGAGAGCTTGTCTCTCCGTTAAAAATAATATATGCCCTTAGGTAAGACATTAGGAGGGAAAAGAAGAAAATACTAATCAGTGTCAGACTTCAAAAGTCTGGTATTGTCTATGTATTTGGTACATCAAAAAGAGCAACAGTGAGAACACAAAAGGAAAAGCACTAAGGTTATTAATCTGTTTATTAGTTATTCTAGAGGCTACTTCAGTGTTTTTATTACTTTACCTGGGTGAGCATCCACAACCACTCACCTTTAAATCACAGGTGACTTCTGTGTCACAAATTGGCACATCTACAGCAACACAATCGCAAATGACATCATCAAAGACTGCAAAGAAAATAACAAAAAATAATAAATATATTTCATGAAAACGAAATATAAAAAAATACTCCAGTTGTACCAAAATAGTCTCAGGCATTTGTAAATCTTTTAAATGCCATGTACAATTTCTTGTATTAAGAATTTGTCATTTGTTGCATACCCCAACTTACTCTCCAGAGAATTTTTGAGGGATCAGAGCGTAGGGTGAGCTAATTCTACAGAACCCCTGGCACAATTGCAGGTTAAGGGCTTTGCTGAAGGGCCCAGCAAAGTAGCATTCCTTCCATCACTGCCAGGATTCGAACCAGCAACCTACAAGTTACCAGTCCCTCCACTCCACCCCAGTAAGTATCCCGACATGTCAAAACTATTATTTCTCTTGTTTTAATGCATACTGTTCGTATGTTGTCTGCTGATTATTTGTGAAATCCCTTCACAGATCATAACATGCCACAAAAGCAACACCTCTCCTTTATTCATGGTAAAGCAAATCATTGTCTAACTACGGACTTTACAGACTTTAATGAGGGTTTATTTAAAATTGTTTAGAAGAAATTAATATACAATTATACTGTATGTCAGTGATACTTCTGAAAACCACTCTTGTATGTTCTATTGTTGCTCTTCTGCATCAACATCCTTCCGTGCAAAAACAAATTGGTGTGCTTTATGGATTTAGGTGTGCTGAATTCATTTCTGAAATCGTAATTTTCTACCACAAACCATTTCCTTGAGACTATGAGATTCAATGAAAAACTGTTTTTTGTAAAAAATTGGTTTTTTAAAAAAGTTCTGTTTGTTTCTATGGTGTAGGTATTTTTTATGTTCAGAATATTACTTAAAGTATATTTTGAGCTGAAAATTGGCAAACAGTTGAGGCAGAAATGACCCCAAATCAAGTAATTGCAAACATTCAATCAGTATCCATCCATCCATCCCTCCATTATCCAACCCTCTATATCCTAACTAGCCAATGCCAGCTAACACAGGGCGCAAGGCAGGAAACAAACCCTGGGCAGGGCACCAGTCCACCGCGGTTCAATCAGTATTTTTTTCTCTTATTCATTTCAAATACCCAAGACTTTATAATTAGAAGGTCAGAAATATTCATCTCTATTGGCTAGAAGATGAGAGAGAGTTTCTTATACACTTGGAATAAGCTACCAAGTAGTGTGGTAGACAGTAGGACTTTAAGGATTTTAAAAACTAGACTTGATGTTATTTTAGAAGAAATAAGTGGATAGGAATGGCAAGCTTTGTTGGGCTCAATGGCCTGTTCTTCTCTAGAGTGTTCTAATGTTTAAATGTTTTTGACAGAAATATTCAGGGTCAGGTTCCTCCATTCATTGTCTTGACCAAGTAACAGGTAAAAGAGTACAAAATTATCCGTATTTTAAACAACAAAAGTTACTGGTTTTACATTTTTTTAAGTGGTCGATAAAACATAAAAGAAGTAGAGCGAATCTATGGTAGCAGACTCCTGTTGGTCATTCTGCTATGAAACACCTACAGGGGATTATAAGAGTTGAAAAAACTACCAGGTAACTAATTTTGTAAATAATAATTATATTTAAAACAATTACATGTGTAATTTATAGGTGGATAATTAATTTCAAATATGTATTACATTTTTTTCTGTAAAATTGTTTTTTTTCCATTTTAAACCTCCATCTCTCAAAAGACTGGATGTGATAGAGAAATTTGGTTGACCGATTTGGATTCAGCAGGCACATATCTATAAAGAACACCTCCAATTTTTGACAGAAGTGATTTTTCTTTTCAGAACAATGCAATTAGAAGCACTGCATAAAATAAATGGTGATTCGATGTAATTCACAAAAGAGCAAATTACTCATTTCAGTAGGTGTCAGACAGTAAGGCTGCTACCCACAGAAGTTGAGGAGGTCAGAGAAAGGACTTGGTAGGTTTGAGCAGGACTCCACTATTATCATCTAAACAATGCAGTGTTTTGACCTTTACTTATTTGCCTGATGCTTTTATCCAAAGTGACTGACAACATCTGAGACAGAATTAAGTACATTTCTTTTATTCCCCGAATTTGAGCATGGGGAGGTGAAGTGGCTCATGGTTTCATAGAGTCAGTAGTAGGATCTGAATCTTCAACTGCAAGGGATTGAAGTTCAAAGCCTTAACCAGTATGCACACTGCCTTTTAACCAACTGCTCTTATACTGAGAAATGATTGCAGAATATGAATTAATGTACTGTATGACTGTTGAATAACAAATAAAATGCATACCTGAAACTTTTATAAACCAGCCATTGCTCCTGTTTACCTGGTAGTTATCAGAAAAAATACTACTCAATTTAACTATTATAAAAATATTAAATGAAAGTTGAAGGGACTATGTGATCAAAATTATTGCAGCTGACGTGGATGTTCGGATAAGTGTATTTCAGAGGAAAGAAACAGGAAATCAGCTCAGCTAAAGCCTGCCATGCATTGCATACAGAACTTGCCTTCAGTAAATAAAGGAGAATAATCACTTTAAAGGATGAGTTTGGTGTTTTTCAAGTCAAAGGTATTTATTCACAATCATGGAATATTTAATTTGCCACTTGAAATTGTGTTCTAAAGTGTGCTTTTAAAATGTTTAAATTGTGTTTATAAATTGGGGTTTTAGGGTGCACAAGACAATAGGTGGTAGAAAAAGCCTTAAAACTTACCGAAAATGTCCACTTTAAAGCCACAAAAGTTTTGATTGAAGCAACACGCCTTCCGTGTTTATGAGGCATCCATTTAGTAACAGAATGGAACTAAAAGCAATTATTTTATAATAGATTCTTGGTACTATTTTCTCATAAGAGTACAGTTTTGCTTCTTTGTCCGCTTGCAGTGCCTGCCATGGATGGAGTTATGATGACCCAAAGCCGAGCCCCCCCACCAGCTCATTATATTCGATGTTGTTATTGGCAGCGTAGTGAAAAGAACACTTACGAGTGTCGCTGTACTTTGTATAAATAGCAAATAAATCTGAACTGAAATGATTGCACTGCATTCTATTATTAACAAAAACCTTTTAAAATGGCTGACTCTCACAACAATGGGTTTGTTAACTTCTTAAAATGAAATGGATACTCTGTTTTGCAATATGTGTGTAATCTCAAGATGCAGGTCAATAGTTGATAATATTTCTGGCTTGAAAAATAGACAGATATGGTAAATTTTAAGCTTTTTCTATCCATCTATGGACTCGCGTACCCTTGTGTACCCCTAAGGCCCCATTCTGTAAAAAGAGGCGAGGTGTTTTTAAAATTTAAAAAAATGCTGCAAATGTTTCAAGTGACAAATTAATACATACCACGATTATTGAAAAAGTAACTTTCGACTTGAAAAATACCTCAGTTAAAGACTCTCATATATCTCTCTAGAAATTCTGTTATACAACATTAATAAAACCTTTTTGGGGTGTGCAGTTTTTCATACTGCAAGTATCATGTAACAGTCTGGGTACAGAATCTAATGTCAAGACATTAGAACTAGTTTATAAAATATTTTTTTCAAACACTATTTCAGATTTTTTTAAAATCTGTTGTCTCTTTTGTTTCTGTCTGTTTTAGACGCAGCTGAGAAGGCAACACACATTTTCTTGTGTAAACTTGAATATACACTGATAGAAATTTGCTGTGTGTAACTGTGAAAGTAAAAAAAAAAAGTTCTGGCTAATCCTATGCTGAAAAAACAATATGAAGCTTAGAGACACAATGTTTTGAGTGTGTAGCTTTCATTAGGTGGCAATACACCTCTTTTTCAATGTGGGAATGCCTTCTGTATACAAGGGTAGCTCTGTGGGACCACTTGATTCTTTCTTTATCTCAAATGTCTTCTTCCAAAAGCCCAACATAACAACGGTAAGTAAGTCACGTTACAGAGTTTCTAGTCATTTTGCTGTCTGTTAGAAGATTCCATGCCTTATTTCAGCTCTGTAAAGAAAGTTCTTCACTTAAAGGCAACCTTGGGTGAAGAAGTCTGCCAGGTCTGATAGTGCTGCCTTATGCATGGATATGATGACATTTGAGATGAACTAGCCTGTTATCATGAGAGATTCTATGCAGCTCAGTTTCCCAGAAGAGCTCAGCCTTCTTTACCATGACATAAATTAGGTCAAAAATGATCAAAAGAAAAGAAAAAAATATTTCTCAGCCTGTATGATTTCCTTAGGGGCTGAAAGATACCACAGACAATACAGGAACATCTTTGTTCAGGTATCCATTATAAACAAGTAGATAGATAGATAGATAGATAGATAGATAGATAGATAGATAGATAGATAGATAGATAGATAGATAGATAGATAGATAGATAGATAGATAGATACTTTATTAATCCCAAGGAGAAATTCACATAATCCAGCAGCAGTATACTGATACAAACAATATTAAATTAAATAGTAATAAAAATGAAAAAAAAGAAAAAAATTAAAATAAAATTAATGTTAGCATTTACTCCCCCGGGTGGAATTGAAGAGTCGCATAGTGTGGGGGAGGAACGATCTCTTCAGTCTGTCAGTGGAGCAGGACAGTGACAAAAGTCTGTCACTGAAGCTACTCCTCTGTCTGGAGATGACACTGTTCAGTGGATGCGGTGGATTCTTCATGATTGACAGGAGTTTGCTTAGTGCCCGTCACTCTGCCACAGATGTTAAACTGTCCAACTTTACTCCTACAATAGAGCCTGCCTTCTTAACAAGTTTGTCCAGGCTTGAGGCATCTTTCATCTTTATGCTGCCTCCCCAGCACACCAGCCGCGTAGAAGAGGGCACTCGCCACAACCGTCTGGTAGAACATCTGCAGCATCTTACTGCAGATGTTAAAGGATGCCAACCTTCTCAGAAAGTATAGTCTGCTCTGACCTTTCTTACATAGAGCATCAGTATTGGCAGTCCAGTCCAATTTGTCATCCAGCTGCACTCCCAGATATTTATAGGTCTGCACCCTCTGCACACAGTCACCTCTGATGATCACAGGGTCCATGAGGGGCCTAGGCCTCCTAAAATCCACCACCAGCTCCTTGGTCTTGCTGGTGTTAAGGTGTAAGTGGTTTGAGTCGCACCATTTAACAAAGTCTTTGATTAATTTTCTGTACTCCTCCTCCTGCCCACTCCTGATGCAGCCCACAATAGCAGTGTATTAACAGTCTGCACATTATAAAACATTATAAAACATATTGCAAAGTCTTTTTAACATGTTATAATATATAATATATTTTAAGAATCATATTGTTTTTAAAGGTAATTTATTTTTAATACCTTAAGATGTTCTATCAGATGGAGTATCATACAGTTGTGGCGAGCGCCCTCTTCTATGCAGTGGTGTGCTGGGGAGGCAGCATAAAGAAGAAGGGTGCCATCTCGCCTGGACAAACTGGTGAGGAAGGCAGGATCTATTGTAGGCACATAGCTGGACAGTTTGACATACGTGGCAGAGCGACGGGCGCTGAGCAGGTTCCTGTCAATCATGGAGAATCCACTGCATCCACTGAACAGTGTCATCTCCAGACAGAGGAGCAGCTTCAGCGACAGACTGTTGTCACTGTCCTCCTCCACTGACAGACTGAGGAAACCCCACACTATGTGACTCTTCAATTCCACCCCCGGGGGTAAAACGTTAGCATTATACAAAGTTATTGTCTGTTTTACCTGCATTTTTATCACTCTTTAATTTAATATTGTTTTTTATCAGTATGCTGTTGCTGGAGTATGTGAATTTCCCCTTGTGATTAATAAAGTATCTATCTATCTATCTATCTATCTATCTATCTATCTATCTATCTATCTATCTATCTATCTATCTATCTATCTATCTATCTATCTATCTATCTATCTATCTATCTATCTATCTATCTATCTATCTATCTAAAGTGTGATCAAGTATATTGTCCCAATGGTAAACATGTTCCTCCAGGCTTCATTCTTATATTCAGCCACTTTACACTTATTGAGCATAACTATTAGTGCTATGAAGACGGAGGGGTTTTCAAATTGCATGCAAATGGCTATCTAGTGTCATGCATGTGTATCAGAGGATCACCATCTGGGTTCTTCGCCTCCACAGTGCCTAGGAACTGCCCAGTAAGAGCATTTAATCTGCCCCTTCAGATCCCAGGACCTTAAAAGCCCTGCCGCGTGGAAGGAAACATCACTTGTTGATTGGAGAGCAGAAGAGACAGAGTTCCTTCAAGACCAGAGCAAAGCCTTTAAATAATCCTTGACAGGCAGTACAGTTGTTTGTTAGAACATCAGAGAATGGCCTTTTTGTTTGTATTCATGCCATCAAGTGCTGTTTTCATTTACAGTTTTGCACCTCAACATTTATGTTGTCTTTCAACCCATCATTCCCTTGAATGACCGCACTAGCTTAAAAACATTTTAATGCACATCATTTAATGCATGGCACACCAAATGTATGAGTATCATGGCTTTGCATTGGAGTCTGCTATACTGAAGAGTTTGAATCAATGCATATATCCTCATATTTTCCAGTCCTGTGGATTCCAAGAAAGGATTGCACAACACTGCACTGAAGCTGTGTGGTAACAATATTCACAATTAAGTTACTGTGGACACTGGGCTTTATAATAATAGCCGTCTATAAGAAAGATTCCATTGTAAGAGCAGGACAGGATATTCTTTGGTTTACTTTAGACACTTATCAAAACTGTGATCTTGCTAAATCCTCAGTAGCACCTCTGGACTAATATTATAAAAACACTACAAAAAAAAAAAAAGAAATGCATTTAAAAGTTCAATCACAACTGCCTTTCTTTACCTGTGCATATAGAAATATCAAATGTCTTGTTACAAAACACACCAAAAAAAATTTAAAAAAATTTAAAAAAAGTCCATTTTGACACCATGAGTAGAATTACGTATGTAGCCAAATAACTGGCAATATGCTTTTCAATAAAAATATCATTACAATTACTTTAGATCATATAGCTATTAGTTTTAGATAAGTCATAAAAACAGATGGGTATCAATAAAAAAGTAATGAAATAAAAGACATCTATATTAATTTAAGTTCTACGTTTGAGATCGATCATTTGGAAAAGTCAGAATGTGTTTGCTCTTTCATGACCAAATGCATAAACAGGATCATCTCCAGACAGAGGAGCAGCTTCAGCAACAGACTGCTGTCACCGTCCTGCTCCACTAGCAGACTGAGGAGATCGTTTCTCTCCCACACTATGCGACTCTTCAATTTGACCTGGGGGTCGGGGGTCAAACGTTAACATTATACAAAGTTATTGTCTATTTTACCTGCATTTTTATCACTCTTTAATTTAATATTGTTTTTTTTTTATCAGTATGCTGTTGCTGGAGTATGTGAATTTCCCCTTGGGATTAATAAAGTATCTATCTATCTACACAGAATGGTATTTTCCTTCACAAGATATGCACTTTTACATTAGTACTCTTCAACATACAGTATTTCAGAACAGAAGAATTGTTTTGAACTTGCCGGACTTTAATATATTAAAGATATATTACATATTACACAATTATGATGTACCTGTTTATCCAATGAGTTTCTTCTTAATTCACTATGACATTAGGTTAATGGGTGACTCTAAACTAACTCAGTATAAGTGAGGGTAAAAGAAAGGTTCATAGGGTCTTTCCATGGGGTAAATTCACACAAAGAGCTAAAAAAGTTGAATTTCTTCTCTTTCGGTTCTTTTTTAAATCTGATGGAACACTGCAGTGCTATTTGTCCTCATTATTTAAAACTAACCTAAAGTGTGCAAACCGTGCTAAGCTCCTTCACAGAATGGTATTTTCCTTCACAAGATATGCACTTTTACATTAGTACTCTTCAACATATTTCAGAACAGAAGAATTGACTTTAATATATTAAAGATATATTACATATTACACAATTATGATGTACCTGTGTTTCCAATGAGTTTCTTCTTAATTCACTATGATATGTTAGATGTTTTGAGAGTGAAGCGATTACCATTGAGGAAATCTGTTATTCTGATTTGCTTTCACATATCAAAAACATTCATTTTAGGTTAATGGGTGACTCTAAACTAACTCAGTATAAGTGAGGGTAAAAGAAAGGCTCATAGGCTCTGCCTTCCCATAAACCTCAAAAATGACTTAAGTAGATTCAGTAAAATGACAGATTAATGAACTTGTGATGCAGAAGTTATTTTGGATAATGAAAAAAATCAGCTAAATAAATAAATGTAAAATGATTGGGGACCCTGGACCTCAGCACTTCCGCCACACCAGGAAGTGCTGGGGGAAGAAGAAGAGGGACACCCGGAGAGCTTCTGGGAGAACAGCCGGCATTTCCGCCACACTGGGACGTGTCCAGAGGGGAATGCCGGGAACCACCTGGAGCTCATCCGGGAGCAAATAAAAGGGGCCGTCTCCCTTCATTCAAGGCTGGAGTCGTGTGGAAGAAGGACAAGGCACGAGAGGAGTGTGGAGGCGGCCCGAAGAAAAGGCATTTGTGTGGCCAGGACTGTGTGTTGGAGTTTGTTGTGCACAAAACTGAGTCTGAGTGACCTTTAAATATTGTAAATATTGTAAATAAATACGTGTGGTGGTGATTTACAACATGTCCGCCTGTCTGTGTCCGGGTCCGCTCCAAACTATCTATCTATCTATCTATCTATCTATCTATCTATCTATCTATCTATCTATCTATCTATCTATCTATCTATCTATCTATCTATCTATCTATCTATCTATTTATAAAGAACAAATCAAGTAGTACATAAGCTTTCAAAAATAATTAAATTGGATTAATCATTTTAAACCTCTTTTCAGTTAAGTTCCAATTTTTAGAAGGTCTAGTGTTTGTAATTAGAAAGTTGGCATTTCTTTTTTATACTCATCCTAGCAGACATTTTAACATTGAATGAGTCTTCCTGTGTTCATAGCCATGGAATACTTCACAGTTACGCTTGATGAAATGTCAAAGGCTGGTGAGGGAATGTCCTCTGGTGATATCACCATCATTGTAGGTGAATATTTTCCAGAGGGTTTATAGACCTTTCCATGAGCATCTTCCTCCAGTCCCCTGAGATCATTCTGTGATCCCCAAGGAGGGAGTGCCACCAGGCTCAGTGCCACAATACTGGGTAAAGGATGTCTAAGAAGCGTTTGTGCCAAGCCAAATCAAGTGTACAAGAAGGAGTGATCACCCCCATATGTCTCTCTATGCATGTCTTTGTGTTTCAATGGTCACAGCTATTTATTAATTCATTAAATGTATTTATAACTTCTCGTATCTGCTACATTCTTTCCTTATATAAGAAACCACTGTTGATGTCATATTACTGATCTTAAGCATATCACTATTTTAGAATTCTAATAAGCAGACATTTCAAAAACAATAAAGATGCTTTAAAGTTAGCAGCAGAATAAACTAAAATGTATTCTTTGATAGAAATGCATACCTTTTAAAAATACATTTTTTTTAGAATATACTATTGATGTTGGAGGCCATAAAGAGTTTTGGTTCTGTTTTGTCAGCCTAGTTTCTTTCAGATGAAGAATTTTATCTCATGAGGATATTTGTCTGCTACTTTCTTGTCCATATTTGGATAAACTGGTTAAACTCAGCATTCGCCTCACTAGCCGCTGGTACTGCTAGTGACTTTGAGAAGAGGCTTTTCTGTTACATGTCAAAGAAGAAGGAACACTCATTATTAGTTAAGCACTTTGCACGCTTCTTACAAATCCCCTTATTTGGTTGGCATTTCTCATGTTATTTTCGCAATAGTAAAATGTCTGTGATTTATGTAAAAATAATGCTAGTGGATTTGTTATAAAGCAATAAAAGTCCACATTTTTATCATCTGGCTCCGATTGAAATGCCAGCCTTCAGTCAGACCACCCAGGATAGCTTTGAGCAGATTGTCTGGAATTATTAAATTCCATGATATCACATAATGGCAGCTCTGCCTCCCCTCAGTACGTCTCCAGCCTCTATCAAAAGGCTGGCAGTGTTGTAGAAGTATGAAGCTAAATTGGGATGCTGAAATTTTCAATTGACAAACATTTCCAAGAACATATTAAAGTGATGTAGTATACTGTAAATACTATAAATATGTTGATATTGTTTTGTAGATATCCATCCATTTCCAAAATTCAATGTTGATGCCTTTTCTAGCAGTTCTGGGTCCAAGGTGAGGTCGAAAAGAGTTTGGCACACCAGGCAATCCAAGTCAAATCTATCCATACTTAGCCAATTTAAAGCTGCTAGCTAACCTAACCTGTCTCCTTTAAGTCTGTCTGAACAGTCTGCAGATATGGTTTATATCGAGTACAGAAAATTATTAGGAACACCTGCTTATCCATGCAACTAATAAGCCAGTTATGTGGCATGCAGCACAATGCGTAACATCATGCAGATACAGGTCAGCAGCTTCAGTTAATGTTCATGTTAGCAAACAGACTGGTGAGTGCTGCGTCTACAAGGCACACCATTTCTCACTTGCTAGAACACTCTTTTTATTTTTTTAAGTCTCGAAATCACAACAATCGAAGGTGCATGCTATTCTCACACATGCACAAACACATATGCGCTCACTTATCATGCCCACATGCAATTACCATTACAAACATCATGTTATCCAACAGTGAGATCTCAGTGAATTCAACCAGATGGGCTGGTTTGAGTATTTTGTAACTGTGGATCTTCTTTCACATACAACAGTTTCTAGAGATTACTCAGAATGTTGTGATAAAAAAACATCCACCGAGCGTCAGTTCTGTGGCCAGAAATGCCTCATTGATGAGAGTGGTCATAGGTGAATGGTGAGACCGGTTTGAGATGACTATAGTAATTCAGATACACTCTGTACAACTGTGGTGAGCAGATTAAAAGCCCAAAATGTATAATATGTCGAACTTTGAGGAGAATGGCCTACAACAGCAGAAGATACTGAGTTCCATTCTTGTCATTCTTGAACAAAAAAATGAAGCTGCAGTGGGTACAGGCTCACCAAAACTAGACAGTTGAAAACTGGATAGATGTAGCCTGGTCTGGTGAATCTCAAATTCTACTGAGGCACTCAGATGGTAAGGGCAGAATTTAGAGCCAACAGCATGAATCCATGAGCTGAACCTGCCTTGTGTCAACAGTTCAGGCTGGTCGTGGTGGTGGTGCAGTAGTATGGAGAATATTTTCTCTGCACACTTTCAGCCCATTAATACCAATCGATCATTGCTTGACTGTCACATCCTATTTGAGTATTGTTCATTCCTTCCTGCCACAATGTATCCCTCTTCTAATGGCTATTACCAGTATGATCACACACATTGTCATCTCAAACTGGTTTCATAAACATGACAATGTGTTTTGTGTTCTTCAGTGGCTTTCCCAGTTGCCAAATCTGAATCCATTAGAACATCTTTGGGATGTTGTAGAATGGGAGATTCACACAATGAATGTACAGCTGTCAGATCTGCAAAATTGTGAGATGAAATTATATCAACATGGACCAGAGTTTGAAAGAAATCTTTTGAACATCTTGAAGAACTGAGTCTGTTTACAGAGTAAAAGGAGACCCTAGCCAGTGTTAGCACAGTGTTCCTAATAATTTTCTCAGTGAGTGTAAATCCTAATAACTGTAAAGGCGCATCTACTAAATAGAGACTTGAAGGAGGTGAATACATATGTATTCAGTTATTTTGCGTTTTATATTTGAACTTAGTTTAGATCACTTTGCAGATATCTGCTTTCCGCTGATCAGTGTGAAAAAAGCTTAATTAAATCCATTGTGATTCAATATGGTAAAACAGAAAAAATGTGAAAACTTCTTAGGTGTGACTACCTTTTTAATTTCTCCATATAAATATATAATCTGAATCTTGAGACCCACTTAAGGCCTACTTGATAATTAGAAATGGACAGGCACTCCTTAATAATGATCTTCAGTCAATTTTGAGATGCAGACGTTCCTGGATCTCTTTCTGATGGTTTGTAAGGCTTCTTTTTATCCAGAAATTATAATTTAGTGTAGTTCCTTCTGAAAGCATTGATTATTACTCTTTATGTGATTTTCTGCTACTTTCAGTTGCTTGAAACATTTCCTTTTCAGACGTACCGTGAGAATCTGCTTTTGGTATGCTGTAGCATTTCTTCCACATCTTACTATACTTCCACCTCTTATTTCCTCTGTGATTATCCAAGGCATTATTTACTCTGTCTGATGATTTTCTTCATTGGTTTCTACAGAAACTGCACAAAAAATGTCATTATTATGATTATAAAATACATTTTTAGTTCTTGGTTTAGCCCTACCCTGAAACATGGTACTATAATTTGGCTCCTTTTTTCATTAATTCTTACACTTTCTTTGTTTAGCTAATATTCATAGCTGTTTGGCTCTGTATCATCTGGTCCTCTTCCACCTTACATTGCTATTTGGAGTCTATAGATCAAAACAGCCACTTACACACCCAAGCACACTCAAATCACAGGTTATTATTGTGTTTATTTAGAAGAAAATTAGAAAGCTAATAAAAATGGTTTAAATGTCTCATATAGCTATTGATATGCATTTGCAGTCCTCACCAACAGGAGGATTTATATCAGGAAACAGGTCCATCCTGGCTGAGATATTCATCAGCTCCCATTAGAGGTTTAAATAAGTGATATTATTTGTTCTCTCAAAAACAGAGATCTCATGGGTAAGCTTGAACCCTCTATTGTGATGAGTCAAAAGTGATCAGGCAAAAGGGTAGAGTCATTATTCATAAAAAACATCCCTTACACGCAGAGCCTTCTGTAAATATAATTCTGCAAATTAGGTACTTCAGAAGACTTGTGAAACCCTTGAAAACCTAATTTAGGATTTCTTTAATTGCCGACTCATTCATGCATGTATTAGCAACATTACATCCTCCATGGTCACTTTCAAAACAGTCATCATTTAAGGTAGCACTTTGCTCTATTTCTCTTTCACCTGTGACTGTGTGTGAACCAATACAGCTCCAACTCCGTCATTACAATTGCTACTGGTACTACACAGTTTCAACTCTGTCATTAAAATTGCTGGTTGTACCACCATCATAGGCTGATGAACAACAATGAGGAAAGGTTTTACAGAGAAGAGGTTTTGAATTCTGGCAAAGTGGTACAAAGACAACATTCTCATTCTTAATGTCAGAAACATAAAGAAGCTGGTTCATATACCCCAGAAGATAGACCACATACTTCATCTACACCGATAAGTCACTATATTTTTCATTGGGGTGACCATCAATGATGACCTAAATTAGACCAACATGTCTTGGCCATCATCAAGAAGACTCTCATACGCTTTAAACTCCTCAGATATCTAAGGAAAACTCAGTATCTTCATGTTTACATGAACATTGGAGTCCATCATCACAAGCTGTTTAACTTGCCACCTCTTCATCTCATGACCACAAAATGCCGAAGATGGTGTAGAAGGCGTCATTACTGATACAGAACTACACTTCTATTCAGGACATATATAATACACAGCAAACTTTATTATAAAAGATTTCATTAACCCTGCAAAGTCACTCTTCTCCTAAAGCCAGGAGCATTGGTCTTTGCACCACTGGAATCAGGGACAGTTTTTATGCTTGGGTCTTGAAAGCACACAACAGTTGCTTATAATGACAACTACATAAGGACACCTGATATGTGTTTCTTATATAAGTCTTGTGATGTCGTGTAGTAATATCTGATGTTGTTGTCATTGTCTGTGGTGTATTCATCATTAATTGTTTGTTCAGTATACCACTTTCACTAGTTTTTGAAAGACAGGCAAATATGACTCTCATTGTCCTGTGTACATATGATATTAAACTTGAACTTGACTTATGATGTCTTTACGATTCTCTCATGACCACTTTGACTAAAAGAAGGTTCCCATTTTCTGGTTGCTGTCTTTCCTAAAGTTTCCACATTAAGATTCTGTTGTGGTGCCCTGAAATCCTTTCAGCTGGCCAGAAATTGTTAACCTTCTTTTATCAAATATTTGTACACTGAAAGGTTCACACTCATTTCCACATTGCTACATTACAATTGTAAAATGAGATCAAATCTGGCATCAAAAGAGTTAATGTGAAAAGGCTGGAATCCCAGAAATGCCTACCAGATAATCATAGAGCACTTAACTTTGACAGACCAAGCTTTCTATTGAAACAAGGTCCATATTACTGTATAGTTAGAACTGATAGTTGACTACTCAATCATTTAAACAATTATTTATACGCTTAATATCTATCTTAAAGTAATAAAGAGTCAATGGGAGTACAACTTTAGCAGCAGTTCAGTCCACAAGCAATCATGAAGACAAGATATGTTATTGCTTGCAAGATCTTTGGGATCAGTGATATTTAATATCTGGAGCAGACCCATCAAAAAAAAAAGTATAATAACTGTATGAACAAAGAATATAAGCTGTGTCCAGGTGCAGGAATGACAGCTCCGCACACTGTAAAAATTTGGGGTGGACAACCAGGTCATCCTGTTTATTGTCCAACATAAGAACCAAAATCAATGCTCTTTGGTGTAAACAGACTGCAATGCAGGAATTAAACTCAAAACAAAGTAGTTTGGCTGGTTAACCAGTAACAAGGTGACTACTTTGCGCTGAGCTCCATCCAGAAGGTTGCTCTTGACAGAAATCCCTCCCCTTTCAGGAAAGCTTGTGGTTTTATGGTGGATGAACCTGATGGGGCGGATTGTCGACACTGTGGGGAAACAAGGGGATGACACTGTTAGTGATAGCACTCTCTGTCATTCTGGAGGGTTATTACATAATTTGACAGAGCCTCTTATAAGGTCCTCTGACGCACATGCATGACATAATATATGATGCAAAGATTTTATCAAATGTACTTTCATAACCATAAGTTATATCAACTCTTAGTGGTTTGAACATTTAAAAGAACTTTAGGACTATGGTAAAACCTTGTCTTACGCCAAAGGTCATGTTAGTTGCTTGTTTAATTCAAATTTTGCAGGGTAGACACATTGTTAATAGTTCATCAAACTACATAGCTAATGCCCCAGTCAAAGTGGCTCCGTCTTTCTAGTAAGGATACAGTACACTTTGTAACACAGGAACATTCAGGGTCTGCGGTGTGCTGTTCATAGAGTCGGTGCTCTGGATAGGATCAGTGACACTGTGGTCTTCAGTCCAGCTCTTAAACAACTATTGCTGCCATATATTGCATAAAATGGTTAGCCATTTCTATGCACTTGTCTTAGTCTCCTTATTAAATGTCACACACTGTCATTTAACAAGAATAACAGAACTTAAAAAAAAAACATTTTAATAGATTTAGGTTGCTTCCACTTTCTAGCTTCAAACTTTATGATTGGTTTTGGTGGTTTTGGTCATGGTTGTACATACATGTATGTGTGTGTGTGTGTATAAAATTAAATAACTTAAAAAAGTGTTTTATGACTAATTGGCTCAGTTTAGCCATTCTTTTTAAAGAATTTGCATTTCTTTTACACAACCCAGGTCTATTTTTAGAGATGAGACCACCAAGAAAACCCATGTGTCATAAGACGAGTCATCAAATAAAAAAAGATGTGCATTAGGTAAATTTCCATGGGGTAAATTCACACAAAGAGCTAAAAAAGTTGAATTTCTTCTCTTTCGGTTCTTTTTTAAATCTGATGGAACACTGCAGTGCTATTTGTCCTCATTATTTAAAACTAACCTAAAGTGTGCAAACCGTGCTAAGCTCCTTCACAGAATGGTATTTTCCTTCACAAGATATGCACTTTTACATTAGTACTCTTCAACATATTTCAGAACAGAAGAATTGTTTTGAACTTGCCGGACTTTAATATATTATATTAAGATATATTACATATTACACAATTATGATGTACCTGTGTTTCCAATGAGTTTCTTCTTAATTCACTATGACATTAGGTTAATGGGTGACTCTAAACTAACTCAGTATAAGTGAGGGTAAAAGACAGGTTCATAGGGTCTGCCTTCCCATAAACCTCAAAAATGACTTAAGTAGATTCAGTAAAATGACAGATTAATGAACTTGTGATGCAGAAGTTATTTTGGATAATGAAAAAAATCAGCTAAATAAATAAATGTAAAATGATTGGGGACCCTGGACTCAGCACTTCCGCCACACCAGGAAGTGCTGGGGGGAAGAAGAAGAGGGACACCCGGAGAGCTTCTGGGAGAACAGCCGGCATTTCCGCCACACTGGGACATGTCCAGAGGGGAATGCCGGGAACCACCTGGAGCTCATCCGGGAGCATATAAAAGGGGCCGTCTCCCTTCATTCAAGGCTGGAGTCGTGTGGAAGAAGGACAAGGCACGAGAGGAGTGTGGAGACGGCCCGAAGAAAAGGCATTTGTGTGGCCAGGACTGTGTGTTGGAGTTTGTTGTGCACAAGACTGAGTCTGAGTGACCTTTAAATATTGTAAATATTGTAAATAAATACGTTTGGTGGTGATTTACAACATGTCCGCCTTTCTGTGTCCGGGTCGGCTCCACACTATCTATCTGTCTATCTATCTATCTATCTATCTATCTATCTATCTATCTATCTATCTATCTATCTATCTTTTTACAGATTACATATTGTTTATTCCTTATTTATAACATAACTTTAATTTCCTTCATTCTCTTTTGAACCTATTTAAATAAAATATAAATTTAACAGAGTGGCACTTAATCAGAGAACTAAAGGATTCAAGCCAATTAAAATATTAAATTACATTAAATCAATATAATTAATTTAATTGCTGTATTTTGAATTTTAAACAAAACTTGACATTTAAACCATAACCTCACTATAAGAGATTTCAAAAATAGGCAGAACTTGTTTGGACTTTGAACCCCTCAAATTAATTTTATAGCAGTAGGAACCGACTGATCTTACACTGAACTGTAACTCGTGTACCTTCACATCCCTAAAATGAATTTCTGGCTACAAAGGGTAAATACAATACATATAACTCAGCCAAAAGCCTACAATAATAAAAGTGTTGAATTTACTGAAGGCTAGAATTGCTTTGAAAAATTAAGGAAACATTACTAAACAGAAAACTCTAATTCATTACTAATCTAAATTTTGGAAATGCACAAAAGCATTATTGAATGAATCCTGTAGAATTTGCCAAGAAAAATATGACCTTAAGGGCACCAGCTGTAAATTGTACTTTAAATGCATACAAGATGGAATTAGTAGGTTTGGTGTTTTTTTTATCACAAACACAATCTCTGGCATGAAATCAGTGATGCTACTAAAGGATTTAATCTTAATTTTACATTTATTTACAGTATTTAGCTGATTTTTTTCATTATCCGAAATAACTTCTGCATCACAAGTTCATTAATCTGTCATTTTACTGAATCTACTTAAGCCATTTTTGAGGTTTATGGGAAGGCAGAGCCTATGAGCCTTTCTTTTACCCTCACTTATACTGAATTAGTTTAGAGTCACCCATTAACCTAAAATTAATGTTTTTGATATGTGAAAGCAAATCAGAATAACAGATATCCTCAATGGTAATCACTTCACTCTCAAAACATCTAGACATGTCATAGTGAATTAAGAAGAAACTCATTGGAAACACAGGTACATCATAATTGTGTTTTAAAATACTGACCGTGGAGAAAAAGTCACTGCTGGTTATCAGTCTAACAATATTCTTAAACCATTCATTCATCCACCTTCCTAGCTCACTATCCAAGGCATGGTGCAGTTGGAGTCTATCCCAGGGTGAACACACACACACACACACACACACACACACACACACACACACACACACGCACATGCACACATTCACACACAGGCCAATTTAGAACCTGCAGGTCTTTGGACTGTTAGAGGAAACTCATGCAGACACAGGAGAAACATGCAAACCATGTTTTTTAATATCTTTACTGGTTTGGTTAATTTAATTTTCTCTTTTTATGTATGGAAAGTAGTTTCAGAAATACCCAATAGTGTGTTTTCATTAAAATAATAATACAGATTATAGCTTGCTTTTCTTGTTTTTCCTGTTCCACTTAATAAATTTAGCTTGTTGCAGTTTTATTGCTTTTAATAAATCAGATATTCACAGACAATAAACATGTTATTAGCTGTGCTAGTAAAAATATCATTATAAATAAGAAAAGTGTCAATCCTTTGGCTCAGCACGGCGCCCAAGCCTGGGTCCAAAGTATCAGTCTGGAGGAAAAAGGCAAAGAGAAATGATGAGATATTATTACAGTTGCTGAAGTAATGTCCTTCCTAAGGTCACAGAATGCAGCATCCACATTGTCATTCCATACCTCTATATTAGGAGCATGCTTTTTGGTAAAATCTGCCACAACTGTTTATGAGAAGCAGGGTACAAATCGACGATACTAGCCCATGAACCCCAAGAAAGCTGGTACCTGTTCTTGGTTCATGGATATGGTCAATTTAAAATGTCAGTAACTTTAAAACACTTTTCCAGATCCAACTATGTAGCCTTCATTTGGCCTCCATTGGTCCAAAAACTTTTTTCACATTTACCTGGAGCCTGGCTTCACATATTGAATGTGCAGCACGAGTTCCTCCAATGATTAGATGACAACCTCATCCAAATAGGCAGTACTAGAGGCATTATGGGCATAGGAATTTATTCACCAAATGCTGTAAGGTGGCCGGTACCCCTTACAACCAAAATGGGATGACACAATACTGCCATTGCCATTGGGGGTGCTAAAAGCAGTCTTCTCCTTAGAGGATTCCATTAAAGGAATTTGCCAATACCCTTTTGTCATGTCAAGAGTGGTCAAATATTGAGCCAAGATCATCCCGCTCTCGACTAGGGCGTAAACACAGTGTGGATACAACCTTAGGCAGGTTTGCCGCATCTGTGGCCTGGCAGTCTGACTTCACTGGCGCAGCATGTACTTGACTGCTTTTCTTGTTAGATTAGTCCCAGCTGAGTAAGACAAGGTATAGGGAATTGCACATTGTTGACATATACCACCAGGTTTCGCCATGGACACAGGTAATACATTTAGATCACGTGTACTGTCATTCTGAAGTATGGTCAATCAAAAACAGAACATCTGGACTATGTGCTCATTTTAAAAAGTATAAAGCAGATATTGAAGCCCAAGTGGAAATCAAATCGAGTTGCAAATCTTTTTTAATGTTGTTGAAATTAGTCAAAACTCATGAATTTCATGGCTCAAGTCAGACTCCAGTCCATGTCATGTGACTTGAGTCCACAACTGTGGACTACATTCTGATATGGCATGTTTGGCGCTGTTAATTTATTTTCCGTATTTGTTTAGATATGCAGTGAGAGGTTGGATGCTGTGTAGTCTCACCTATGGTTCTGCTGTTAACAGTGTTGTCAGATAAATGTACTGTTTCAAGAGTACTGACTACAGCAATCTGCATCTCCTGTGGATCTGCATTATCAACAGTAAAAAGACCTCTTAAAAATAATGGTTCCTTAATAGCACTTTACTGGGTTGAGTGGTTCCTCCTAGAACCATTTCTTAACAAACAAAATTTTCATTCATATGAACTAGTTTAGTGGGCTTTACAAAGGTTCCTGAAACAGAAATCTTTAAAGTATAATAGATAATATAGCAGAATACGAAGAGAATGACAAAACCTGAACTCAGCTCATGTTACTGTATGAAGCAAGAGACCTTTTCAAATCAGGAACCCATTGGTATTTTACAAATCTGTTATCATCTGTCCATGTTTATTATGGAGCCTATGATGATTTAAATAAATAAGGGTTCTTTCTGGAACCTTGTAGTTGTAGGCACATAATTGCTAATGGGGGTATGAGAAAATATGAATACAAGTAATATCATATATGTAAAAATGCATATGTGAAGTGTGCATAAATCACAAGATTTTGCTTGAAGAGGCATTTGGTAATTTTCTAAGTGATTAAGCTTACAAGTTTTAATTCAATGACTTCTCCAGTTTAGAGAACGTGTGCTCTCTTTTCCACAGCTAGTCTAACAAACACTGGTATTATTGAAAGATGCAGCCTAGGAAACTGGGATTAGGCTTTCTTAAGGCACTTCAAATGTGAGGAAAGAAATATATATCAGTTATCTTCCTGTGCGACCTTCAAACCTACCCCATGTATGTTGTAAGTTAGATCTCCAGATTTTCTTTGCGTGTGAATGCATGCATAGTATATATTGTCAAACGCAAGAGAAATGTCTATATATATATATATATATATATGTGTATATATATATATATATATACACATATATATATATATATATATATATATATATATACTGTATATATATATTTATACTAGGGTGTTTCCCTGCTTTCTTTCCTCGCCAGCCACTTTGCATCTCTGTCGCTCGCATTGTGAAGAGAGGGGCTTACCGCACCTCAAGGAAATGCAGTCGCTCCTCTGAAACCCAATCTTAAATGGTGATACAATGGGAAACAAACAGTTTTTTTTTTTTACCTCATTTTTGCTCAATCAGTTGCTGGCTTACTGCTGCTGCTGTGCTGCATGATCTGCATTTTGTACAGTGCTTCAAACATTTAAAAGCCTGTACAGCAGCTGTCCCACTCTTTGTCTTTTATTTCCAGCCCCAGGTGTGGTTAAATCTTTTGGCACAAAGTCCCATCTTGCAAGATGTGAGTTCTTGATATTTTTTAGTTTATAGTTTAAAAACGGAATAAGAATCTGAAAATCTAACAACATTGCATTAAAGTTCGGCAAATTCTAAAAAGAATGATACCAAACATATATATGTAGGTTTTAAAATAAGGCTGATTTAAAGCGTGAAATAAAACATGACCTAAAAACATCACTGTTGCACTTTTAGGCTTAGGATTTTATATATTTAGAGTAGATATATCTACAGAGAGAGAGAGGGAGAGATGTATACTCTCTGTATATCTATCTTGTTACCATTATTTGTAATTATCTGTAATACAGCACAACTACCAATGTAAAATTAGCACTTGAAAGTGTATATATGCCAAGACCAGTAATATTGTTGTGTACAGAGTTTGTGTCAATCTCTGTTTAAAAAAAAAATTAGAAAATAGCATTTTTCTCTTATTTTTTTAATCTTATGGTTAATTTTACATTTCTATCCACCAGCCTATCCTAATTTTTATTTTATTATCATTTTTTGTTTGTTTCTTTGTGCACCTGCCTACAGTGTCTGCCTCTTCAATTTTTATTGCATTTTTTATGTCTATTAAATAAACGACATCTTAAATAAAATTGTCAAATTCGATCTGGCTCTTTCTTATGTAATTGAGTATGATCAACTAACATCAGATGGCCTACTGGACATTATTGTCGAATGGCTGACTAGAGTGAGACATCAGTAAAAGATGAGGCCTTTTGTGATGTGACAATAGGTCTCTGCTCAAAGTTTCTTACTCACAGACTGTATGGATTTTAATGAATCAATCGTCAGAATGAAGAACTTGCTATAGAGGCACCTAATAATCTGAACTAAAAAGGCTTACTGCTTCAGGTTCCATGGGTCCTGCTACCTCATCACACAGCAAACAGACTACACTGAAGCACATGTTGTCTTTATTTTGTACTTGTTGTTTCAGGCAGTGCCTACAGTATATTGTCTATTTTAATGACTTTTCATTCCTTTAATGAAAATACATGTAATGTTCCTAGGCTGACATAAGTTAATCAGAACTTATTGCATGTACCTCCCTTTCAAATAAATGTTACAGAATTGTATACAATTTATGCAAAAAATATCCCTTATAACTACAACTTACTGTTTCTGGATTTCTTCATAGTACTACAATTTCAAGTTTATTCATTTTTGCTCATTATATTTTTGCAATTCCTTGTCATGCTTATTCAACCAAATGTTTATAAAGTTAATAACTTTGAGTTAGCACTTATCTTGGATTATGCAATGTAAAGCCAAAACATAGCAGCATAATTACCTAACATCTTATACAATAAACCTTTTTTGATGAATGTTTTTCATAATATTTAATATTTGAGAACAGTCTAAGGAAATTAAAATTGTGCATGTTTCCTTTCTTTTACTGCTGTATGTTCACATGTAAAAGAGACTTACAAAATAGGAAGGAACTAAAACCACAAAGATGCAGCATTGAGAGGAGATGATGTGGGTTGATGCAGAAACACGTGGAGAAATTAATTTCAGAAAGTGCAGAGCAATTTACAGCATTTCCTCCTGTGAACAGCAACTAAACGCAAAGATCTGAGGTTACTGATTGTCTAAGTGAATATTTTTCCAACCTGTGGCATTTCATTTTGCCCATGGAGGATATCAGCACATAATTGGCAATGGGGACACACCACGTCTTGACTCTGGTCCTGGTATATTTTATAACATGTTACCAAACAGAAGGTAAGCAGAAGAAAATATATTTTTATTTATTGATTGTTTAATATTTGCAATAGAACAACAGAAATATCAAAGATTTATTGATTTTATATTTAAGCTAAAATGCCTTTTATATATAAAACAAAAACAGTAATAATAATAGCTTAATCTATGTTTGAATGCAGCTCAGTTTTGCAGAGTTTATATTGATGCCTCTCAGCTTCTGCGTTCAAATCACACCTCACAAACTGCATCTGTGAAGTCTAAAAATTCTCCCAGTGTTCACATTCACAGTTTACTCCTAAAGATGTTAAACATATTAAAATGTCTCACACCTTTAAATTGTTCCACTATGAGTGAGTAAGAGTGTGAATGAGTTTGTGCAATGATGGGCTGGTGTCCTGTCCTGGGTCGGTTCCTACTCAGTACCCTACAATATGCGCCTAGGAGAGGCTGTGGTCCAATAGATGGATGGACTTTTATTCTTATTTAATTAAAGGCAATGTTACTGATAGTAGCAATAGCTCATCTGTCTACTTTCAGTTCAGTTTTTTTTATATTGTTTTGCACAATGAATTCAATTACACGATTAGAAAGCCATGTCATATATATATATATATATATATATATATATATATATATATATATATATATATATGTGTGTGTGTATATTATCTATAACTAGAAAAAAATTTAACTGTGTTCATGAGTAATGATATAGTAATATTGCTGTTCTACTGTAAAATAAACCTGCCAGTCTTTAGTCTCTGTAAAGTTTTTATTTTGATGTTTCAATATGTAGGAAACCTTGTCCTATTAAATTTTTTGTTAACCTACTCCTCTGAGCTGGGTAGTGAAGCTTTAATACAACTTAATTTTAAACATTAAAGTTTTCAGTGTTGTACTTATTATATTAAAGGTGCAATTTATTTTTATTATTATTCCTGTCTAAAATGTATTTACTTACTGTAATGTGATTTATAAGCTCAATAAAGCTTTATAAAAAAGACCCTGTTTATTCCACTTCAGGTTCACAAGGGGCATTCATCGATTAAGGCCCATTCATTCACACACCCCCACGCTCACTCCCACGGGGCCATTTCCGAGTTAACAGTTAATCTCATCAGCATGTGTTTACAGTACGTAGAGGAAAACCCATGCAGGTGCGACTGTGTAAATTCCACATGGACAATGAGCAAGTATGATATTTGAACCTGGGGCTCTGGATGTTTATGGCACGTACTACTCTATTAATGTAGCATCAAGCAAAAAAGTTATAATATTCATAAAAATAACGATTAATTCATCACTATATTTTCTATAACAGTAATGGACAGAGAAATTTAGGGGAAACACGGCAACATGGGCTGAACTTGTATACTCTGAATACAGGAAAGTCCAAAACAATATCACGTTTTTCACAAAAACCACCATTACATGACCCTTCACAAACCACATGTAGATTTGGCACAAAGAAGATAATTTAAATAAGAGGTGTTAGGAAACAGTAAAACCCCTGCAAGAGTTCTCGTATGTCATTACACCAAGTCATAGGAGTCAGTTGACGTTAGCGACAAGCGACGTGAAGTGACAAAACATCAGCCTACTAGGAACAAAATACTGAAAGCATCTGCTAATCAAATGAATGTAAATGTAAATCTGAAAACACCTTTTGGTGGTAGGGTTATGCAGCTTGACAAAGGATTAGTAATTTATCGTTCACCTACTGGCATTGATTGATCAGCTTTTGAACTTTAAGTTAAAAGGTAAAATTTCCATCTTTCAGTGCTGTATAAGGTGAAATGCATATGGGGTATGTTAACATCTTTTTATTTAAATTTAATTTTTTAACATCATAGAAAGCAATAATTTAATAAGATATTAAGTTCACTAAGTTTGAGTGTATTGCATACATAAAATACTCAGATGCACAGTGCACAGCATAGCCTGATGTTCTATTTAACAAGAGGCTCCTTAATCAATCCACTTCATTTTATTCCAATCATTTCATTATATAACAAATAAGAAAATGTACATATGGTGTAACATTCCGGTTAGCGGGTTTGAAAATTGGAGCATTTTAAAATCTTTAGTCCTTTCATCAAAGAGTTTGATATCATAATTACATATTTTTGTAGGAGTGAGCTACTGTATTTTAGATGAAAATATTTGAAACAAATTTTACAGTATCTTGTGGGTAAAATTGCTTTCATGGACGGAAGATTTCAACTCTGCTATAATGAAAAGATTCATGTGCTATTGTTAGTTGTAGGGCGTGAAGGGTTTGCAGCTAATTCATAATTTCCCTTTTTCTTAAACATCACATATTTGAAAGAAGTGCCTGATGGCGATTTAAAATCTATGCTAAAGTCTCAAGCTAAAATTGCTGGTTGTATCTTAACCATGATAGGCAGTGGATCACTGTGTTGTTTTCTTCATAAATTATAGTGTTAGAGAAATATTTAATCATTATAATCTTTAGATAATCCAATCATGAGGCTGTTGTTAGTGCAACAGGAATACTGAGCATAATGTGTCACCAAGCCATCTTTCATACATTTCTACATAGGTTAAGATGCTTACATCTCTTATTTGTACAAACATGAGTATCACGTCACTTACCCACTGCTATTTCAAGAAGCAGGGGGCATGAGCTGATGTGACTGTGGTTCACGCAAGACACCGTGCAGATGTACAGATGAACACAGGATGGGGCTGAGACAGGAGCCAGACCGTTAATATACTCAGATACCTATGCATGTGTTTTGGTACAGTAAGGGACAGTGATGAATAACTAAAAATTTAACTACTGCAGTATATTTTGATAGTTTTGAGACTCCGAAAACCCCCCAGCTCTGCTGTGTGTCGAAACTCTCTTAATGCCGTCCCTGGGGCAACTAAACGTTCAAAGGCTCTCCGGGAATGCAACTAGCACCTGATGGTTAATGTGGGGAACATTTTCGAACCTGCCGCTGACAGGGCTATGTGTTCACTGCCTTCAAACTTGTGCTGGAAGTCTGTCCTCTCTTTTAAGCTGAGAAGGGAGTGAACACAGGATCACATCCACGTCATGGCATGAGTGCTGGGTTTTGTCTGTGACCCACACATCACAACGTTAATAAATTAAGAATGTCATTATTACTGAATTTAATAAATAAATAAACATCTAATACTGTGCTTTTCTTATATGGTAATACTCTGTCATGTAACCCTATCTATATCTGACTCTGCCTCATCCAGCAGAAAGGTGAACTTCTATCAGTGTGCACAACTGCAGGTAGTCGGCTCGAACGAACAGAAGAAAATATATATATATATATATATATATATATATATATATACAGTACAAAGCTGAAGTAACCACACTGAAAGTAAAATGTACATAGTAAACTAATTTGTAGTTGGATTTCCACACAAAGTTTCTCTTGTTTTATGATAAAGGAGTTGACAACTTTGATAATTGTTTTCAAAGGGAAAGTCTGAAATTTCAAAAATGAGTACAGCAGGCTCTATTCGAGAAATGTAAAAAATGTAATTGAACTATCCTGACAAATTTCCTTGAAAAATAAGTGTTCTAAATTTAAACAAAATCGGTCCAATGGGAGTCGCGTCAGACAGATGGACAGATAGACATGCAGTGAGACAGTCATGGCTATTGCAGTAGGTGCTTTTCATATTATATGCTAAAGCACCTAAAATGAGATTTAAAACAAAGTAATCATCAAACAAAAGGAGCATCAGACAGGCAAAACAACAAATTGGAAAAAAAAAGGGTACAGTAATCCCTCCTCGATCGCGGGGGTTGCATTCCCTGCGATAGATGAAAATCCGCGCAGTAGAACCAATATGTGCGTATGGTTATTTTTATATATTTTAAGTCCTTATAAACTCTCCCACACTGTTAACATTATTAGAGCCTTCTAGACATGAAATAACCCCCTTTAGTCAAAAGTTTAAACTGTGCTCCATGACAAGACAGAGATGACAGTTCTTTCTCACAATTAAATGAATGCAAACATATCTTCCTCTTCAAAGAATGCGTGTCAGGAGCAGAGAATGTCAGGGAGAGAAAGCGTGAGAGAAAAGCAAACAATCAAAAAATCAGTACGTGCTTTTGGGCTTTTAAGTATGCCGGAGCACCGCGATAAAGCTGCATTTTTTAGAGGAGCATCCGTATCCTCTAGGCAAACAGCCCCTCTGATCACACCCCCTCCGTCAGACTCAGAGAATGTCAGAGAGAGACAGAGAAAAGCAAACAATCAAGCACCGCGTGGGAAGCATATCGTATATCATTGAGGAGTTTTATTTAATATGTAATACATGCTCTGATTGGGTAGCTTCTAAGACATCCGCCAATAGCGTCCCTTGTATGAAATCAACTGGGCAAATAAACTGAGGAAGCATGTGCCATAAATTAAAAGACCTATTGTCTGCAGAAATCCGCGAACCAGCGAAAAATCCGTGATATATATTTAGATATGCTTACATTTAAAATCCGCAATGGAGTGAAGCCGCAAAAGTCAAAGCGCGATTTAGCGAGGGATCACTGTAGTGCCAAAGCCACTTGACAAAAAAAAAATGCACAGGATCAATCCTAACAATAAGAAATTAGGTGGTAAAGGATTACTTTGCATTATCCTAATACTATGTTGCTTCTACAGTTTTCTTTATCCACATCAGATGTATGAAGAGATGAATAGTAGCTGAACTTTTTATCCCCAGAGGAAGTCTCAATGAAATAATTGTGCACCAGCTATTGCCATAACCTCCAGTGCCAACCACACAGTTAACTTTGACAACATTGCATGCCACAAAATGGGAAAGCTTCTTACAGCTCATTGTCACAAACCATAAACTCTTTGTCTTGTTAAGAGATGGTGCTTTTCTTTGACTTCCAGCGAGATAGGGGCTATGTGCCATTAATTACTATATTGTCATTACTCTTCTGTTGTTACTCATTTTCTACAACACGTTTCATATTTCCTATAAAAATCATTTGCTGATAAACAGCCATCTGCTGTAATTGTTGTCCATACCATTCTACTGAATTGAGCTCTATAGAACTTCAGAATCTTTACCATCCCACAGCATGTGCCTGCCACTATCACCTGAAAGTAAAACCAATGTAAAGTACAAATGGCATCCATTAGAATCAAATTGCAATGCTGTTCTCCCCTTGACTTGAGTGCGCCTGTCGGCATTTACATCCTGGCTTTGTTTCCCTTTTCTGGTTACAAATGGCTCAGTTCTTGCATGATGCATGATTTCAGCATTAGAGGAATTTATACAACAAATGCCAACTGTAAAGAAATATGGATGCTCCAAATCTGAATGAAAGGCAAACTTTGAAAAAAGTTCAAATATCTTTCATTTCAGTTTCAGCCATAAATCATAACCCATTTTGTTACATTTTAATAATAGAGGATTACCACTCATTACACAAGTCCTTACATTTTATTTAGGAAAAAATAAAATTACACACATTAACACAATATCATTTCATACCTTCAAATTATATTCTATATTTTAAGATTACGGCATTTGTGAAACAAAAGATGGTTAATTTTTTTTCTGCAAGGCATGAACGCCTTACTGCCTTTACTTAAAAGACGAAGTTGGCTAAAGTTGTGTCAAGTGTTGTTTCATTTAAGATGCAATGCCTCTTGAGGGTGCTTGCGATTAAGAAAGACTTGCAACAGCAGTCCAACAAAAACAGATAGGCCAGTACAGTACTGGGTGAGAGTGTTCTGGTGAGTCCAGCTAGCTCAATCAGGTCTGTGTTGGTAGGACATAAACAAGATGATTCCTTATTTTATTAGAACCATGGAGTGATGTAAAGTCTGGTAAATTTCTAGTCTGATTTAAGGAAGTGTTTTTTTTATTTGCTTATAATTACAGTTATGCATGAAAGGACTGCCTATTGATTGATTGGTCAAAATTACAATCTGACTTGTCTGATTGCTCTTCTATAAAAGCTGTTATATTGATCTACCTCATACTGACTTTGGCTCTTTGCCTCCATACAGTAAAATACTCTCAATTTGTATGTAATGAACATTAGGATTTATGAACATTTTTGAGCATTTATTCATTCCGAAATATATTGAGACTGAGATTTATGAATTTTAGAGGGTTTGAGAAATGGATGGGAGGAAAACAGAGCAACAATAAAGCAAAGAAAAAATAAAAGATTGTAGGAATCTGGAACAAACATGTTTAGTAGTTAAAGTGGGGACCTGACAGTGTTTTAAAAAACGTTTGGGTGAAACATTGGGGTAACTTAGCTATTAGATCACCAATCAAGTTGGACAGGCCATATAATATCTGCTAATTTGTCACACTTCTAATAATATCTTGTTTTTATGAATTACCAATATTTTTTTTATTTACAGTTTACAAAGGGTTACTTCTACTTACACGTCATCTTTACATCTGCTTTATATTTAAATGTTATCTGCAGAGGGAAATACAGGTATATTAGCAACACTGAAGTGTGCTCCCATCATGTAGGCACAAGATGAAAGATGGTATGGTCAGACAATAACTTGCAAGAGAATGGCATCAGGAATTTCTGCCAACCAAAATTATGCAAAGAGTAAAGGGATTTACTTAAAGAGACATTATAAACTCAAACTGACCCTAAGAAGCAGGAGAGATAATTGACAATTGCAACCTCCACTTTTCTCCTGCTATTCCAGTTGTGAGCATTGCCCATATGACACCACTTTCTGCATTATATCTATTTGTGACTTGGTGGTCAACATGCCTAAATGGCACCTGTTGATCATAATGACCAAATGCTGGTCTGCACGGTTTTGTATTTATTTTCTGTTGTTTGTATTGCACTGATTTCATTCTGCTCTGTACACATGACAGTAAACTTGAACTTGAGTATTGCATCAATCGAGATGTAGTCAGCCATCTGTAGGAGTCAATGAAAAATGGTCCATTTTAATGGGTTTTCATCTTTGTAATTTGCCAGCTAATGGTGCAAGACACCACTGGGTGATCCATGCTGGTTGCCATAGTTGTATACACACACTGAGCTCAATGTTTAGCGCTCCGGTTGTAGTCATAAATGTAATAGACAAGCCTATTTAATTATCCATGCAAATAATCATGCCCATCTCTCTATCTGTTTTCAAATAAATTAGATTTCTGCCTTTGGGTTCAGTTCTTTTTGTATCCTTGGTTATACGGTGCTAGTTCTGCTGCCTATCTAAGACAGGGTGAAATCTAAATAATCAATGTAGACCTCAGTGTTAACTTTTGCAGCGACCATCTGTTGGAATGTATTTTGTAATGCATTGTGACGGACAGTTGTGGACCCTGCCTGGCCAGCAGGCTGATATACTGGAGGACTGGGGGAGCAGATCTGCAGAGGACACTGCTTACCCCGGAACACCAGATGGCAGCCCCCCAGTGTTGCTGTGGCTCCACGGATTCCCACAGAGCTTCATGGGAGTTGAAGTTCGGGAGAGCCCTGTTGGGTTCTGTGGGGACCGCAAGGGGGAGCTGCAGAGCCCTACATTGGGCTCCCACCACACCTGGGAGTGATTCCAGATCTGGCTAACCAGCCACTTGAAGCACTCCCAGGAGCAGCATCAAAGGAGCCTGTACTGTGCTGTGCAGTGGGGAACAAGACAAAATGGCTTCCCCACAGTCTGCGCCCATCTGTGTGAGGGTTTGGGCAGATGGATCGCCCTCCAGTGGCCACAGCATGTAGTAATAAAATACATTGCATTTGTAATTCTAGCAGATGGCACATCTCAATAATTTGTTGCAATGCATTTTATTAATACAAATGTTTGTGAGGCAGCATCTGTTGGATGGTGAAAAACACACTAATACACACACACTTATCATTTTATTAAGGTAAGTATACCAGTTAGCCTTCGACTCTGGCAATGTACGTCTTATAAAGAAAATAATAAAACAAAAAAAAAGTTTAAATATAACAAAAGATATTAGAAGATTAAGTTTGAGCTCTTCAGTCTCCTGTACCTACAGTACAGTATTTTAATTTCAAACATTGCACTATTGGGCTATAAAATGAAAAAATTTTGAAAAAAGTCCCAACCGCAATCTCATTGTTTAGACCTGAATGACTTCCTCACCTGTTTCTATATTACAAATATGAAAATAAATGTAGGCTTATGATTTGTAGGATGATATGAAATGAAATTTCAGGCACATAATGACAGGTCATTGCTTTAAGATGTTATTTTTTGAAAAGAATTCAAATATTTCTTCACATCTCATTATCTGGGTATTTGTTTTCACATTTGCAGTGTCTGATTCTTTTGCATGGCCTTGTTTTAAACAAATGAAGTTTCTGAGGAAGTGATGGCGACTCTCACTTTGTTCCAGTACCCTAAAGGAAACTGGATGTCTTCTAGCTTTGATAAATTCATAACAGAAATGAAACCAGCCTCTCAGGAAAGAGCAAACCTGAGTACGCACCAAGAGCTGAAAAGGTTAGGAGGAAGGCTCCAGCAGGTGTTTTATACTGCCTGCATATTAATTCCAGGATTCTGTTGTTTCAGGTTTCATTATTGCTATGTAGATTTTTCAGTTTTACTTTTTATCAAGCAAGCATCAAAAATGTTTTGTTTATTTTGTTGATTCCAAATTGGCCCCATATGAATATGAGTTTGAGGGTGTGCGCGAGTGGGACCTCTGATAGACAGATCCACCAGTAAAGAAAGGCTTTCCTTACTTTTGTAAAATAAAGTATAATTGAATAACCCAGAATAATATTATTGTGCAGCATAATGAAAATATTTTTGGCTTCTACCACAGAGCACCTGGGACTTGATTTGGAGTTGTTGTCTGCTAAGTGACTGTATGCCTTCTTTTGTGCACATGATGGGTTATTTTTCTGTACATGGCTAGATCTACCACCAGGGTGACTTAGGTGCACAGCTCGAAAAGGGGCCTTCACAAGTTTTCACCGACAAGACACGCATCAGCAATTCACCATTCCGCACACAAATCTACCACGCTTCAATCCTCACTATTATAAATCAAAATCAAACCTAAAAAAAAGGTTTTAAAACAAAAACAAATCCTGATGGGTTGATTTCAGTGGGACACATCCTCAGTAGTTGAAAGTGACATTACAGATAGTCAGGAAAGGGAGAATTGTAATGCTTCTGGCAGCCTTAGCAACAATGTTTAGTCCAAGTCTGTGGAGTCCCATAACACTGACAAAGACTTCAGCATCTCTGGGGTAGACAACAATGCCACTGCAGAAGATAAGTAGCTGGACACAACATCACATCCAAGCAAATGATCCTCTTTCCAGTCTTGTATATTATTTTTTTGTGACCCAAAATACTTAAGTTACTCACCACCTTCTTGCTACAAACTGGCATTGGCCTTTTAAAAAGGTTTAATCAATACTGATAACTGAACAAAGTTGATTTGACAAATATGATGTTGCACTCATGAATTAGTTTGTTATGTTTACTATACAACCAGAAAAAGGAAGGTGAAATAGACTCAATGCAAAGTTATGGAATTTTCTTCTTCTACTTCAATCCCTTTATGTGATTTATTATTGACTTACTGTATGTGATGTTTTGTAGGGTGTGAGTATATGTGGGTGTCTAGTGGAAATGTCTTTGCTGGAGGTAGTTTGGGTGCCTTTTGAGCTTCAACACTCAGGGGCTCATTGGGGTATCTTAATCAGGCTGTGTCAAGGTACTTCCGTTTCATTACACATCCTGAAGATGTGTGCTGGATAGAATTATTCTGGAATGCGTGAACATTGTGGTTGTGTGCTCATCAGATTTGTTAACTGCTTTGTCTTTAACTCTATTATTGCGTACTTCAGCTCCCCTTAACCCAAACGTGAACACATGGATAGACCAAAGAGATGGACATAATAAAAATGATCAATCATAACTTACAAGAGTAGAGAGGTTAGGAGCACGCAGTGATACAGTGCATTGCCGCACCCACCACACGACAAACCAACTCAGGATCCTAGATTAAGACCCAAGTGCAGCCATGCAATAGGTGATACCTCAGCACCACACCAGTTCAGATGGAGTGGAACAATGTGAGGTTTTTTTTTATGGTGGCTGGAGTGCCAATAACCCCCAAGTTTTTCCCTGCAGGTTGGAGGGCCTTAATGCAGGGATGGATGCAGATTAACGTCATACCCAGGACGGTATGTTACAAGAGTAGATTACTCAAAATTCAACATGACCTTTGTTTTCTTATTGTGAGAAATTCATCTAGTGGGAATTTAGACTTTTCAAAGTAGTTATTAATTAGTTTTGGGTTGCAAGAGTCGGAATGGCTCCCGGTATTATTCAATGTAGAGTTGTCAATCAACTCTTTGGAATGTTGGATAAAAGAGTACCAAGAAAGGAAACCTGGCAGACTGGGAAAAAGTTCAGATTACACCGAGTCAGCACCACGTACCACAATATGAACCTGGGACTGTAAACGAGAGGGACAGCAACACTTACCACTGCACCACTCTTCAAATGTTTAATCTTTTCATATTTTTGGACTGTACATGAACATTAAATTTTGTACAGTTTATCACAGGGCTGTCTTCATGTATGGGCACAATGACCACTGGCTGGGTGCCCCAAGAGTACAGGGGATCCCGATGTCTCTGATGTCTATGCATGTTTCTGTTTTGCTGTCAAAACAGAGCCTCAGCACACTACTTTGCCCCGGGGGTCTGTGATGCTGGTAAGATGGCCCTGTGTCAGGGGTGGCTAGTAAAATGCTGTGTACAGAATGGCAAAGTCTCCAAGCAGATAATGATAAAGTTGGCTAAATAATACTGTATATGTTAAGCTTTGCTTCCATTTACTGAACCCATGCAGAAGCAAAGCCATATCTCACAAACAGCAGTCAAAAGAATAAACAGACCATACGTTGGCTGCCAGTCCACAATCTGTTAGCCTAAAATGCACATTTATTGGAGAAAAGCTAAAGCACCTGACTAAAAAAAAAAAACTTTGCAAACTCCACACATACTGTATATTAAACCTGCCAGGATTCAATCGCAATGTTCTGGAGCCTTGAGACTGCAGCACTTACCATTGTGCAACTCAGTATGTCAGTTCAGAATACATCTACAAAATATTTTACACACACTCAGATTTTATTTGTGCCTGACTATTCAGTCAGCAAAATATCAGGCATTTTATTTCAAAGGTGCAGCTAACTGAAAATGGTACTAGCAAATAATGTTTTTAAAATAAATAATAATTTTATTTCAGTAGAATACATTTACAAAGCATACTGGGTTTAATTTCCATGCCTGGTTAATATCTGTGTGATCTATGCATGTCCCCACTATAACTGTAAAGGTTTCAGTTCCCCTTCATATCCTCAAAGACAGGCATGTTAGGTTTCTGTCATGTGTGAGTGTGATGCTAGGCAGCATGGACTGCTTCCTTCCTTAGTTCCAATGCTGCCCTCAGTTACCCTGAATCAGATTAAGCTGCTTTGAGAGCATTGGTGACATGATGGCAGTGTTAGCGCTGCTGTCTTGCAGAAAGATGCTCAGGGTTTACGTCTTGGGTGTTTCTTTGGTTGAAGTCTGCATGTCGTCCACTTGTCTGTGTGGATTCCCTCCCACAGTCCAAAGACATGCACATTAGGTGATCTGGTCTTTCTAAACTGGTGTGTGTTTGTGTGTGTGTTCACTGTGAGATGGACTGGCACCACATCCAGGGATTGTTCCTGCTTTGTACCCAATGCTTGCTGAGCTTCCCTGCGACCCTGTTCTGGATAAACTGGTTTGAAAACTGATGGATGTTACTATAAAAATATATGAAAGTTGCGCTAGCCGATTTGACTCTATATTAGCAAAACTTTCTGTTTATTGTTTAATATATTTTTTTTATTTAGTATCAGGAGTATTTCCTAAAGTATAAGTTGACTTACTGTATCTGTGTGTTTTTATTGTCTAGGTATTTAGAATATATTATTTTTGCAGGTATTTAACTCCTTATTTTTTCTAGGTGTTTTGGTTTGCTTCATTCAGCTTACTTTATGCAGTATCTCTAATATTTTCTGCCTCTTACCAACTCATTATTTTAATTCTGTTTTACACTGAATTGACCTTTCTTCACAATGCAGTTTTCTTCCTGCAGCTGAACATGCTATGTTTTTTTTTTAGTTTTATTTTTCTTATTATTCATTGTTTTTCTTAAGAAAAACAGCAAGACTATGTGAGGCATGACTTCCAGATATGGGGGCTTCAGGTCCAATAAATATGATGTTAAAGCAGTTGATACTCGTACTGTGAAACAATGCTAGTCTACCAGATTGCGGTACTAACATAGCAACTAGCAGTAAGTTTTAAGAATTCTGATGTAATTAGAGGCATTTCAATTTAGACCAGCATGCTGAAAAACTGCTCCTTGACCCTCATTTTTATATCTCTATATATAAAATCCAACGTTTGTCATGAGTGCTTTTCACGAGTGAACTACTTAAGGGATTTAGATCGGGTTTTTATCTATAATTTGTTTGAACATTCTGGTTGATTTTGCAACTTCTCTCATCATGCTAAGTATCATAGTTCGCTTGCGGAACCTATTTATTTGTACAAATCCAAGAGAGATGCAGCGGACTGAGGGGAGGGGGGTGTTGCCCGCCTCACTCACGCTCCAGCCTCGAGGCGTTCCTTACCTCCGCTTAGCTAGCGAACGAGAGAATTACTTAACGGATTTAGATTGAGCTCTTTTTAGAATTTGCTTGAACATTCTGGTTGATGTTGCGACTTCTCTCATCACGCTATGAATCATAGCTCGCTTGCAGGAGTGAAATATTTGCGCTATTGCGAGGCTGAGGCTGCGGGCCATGGGGAAGGTGAAGCCTGAAGTCAGGAGTAGGGAGCCAGGCAGGGCCCTCCTCATTCACGCTCCAGCCTCCGTTGGAGTTGCTGTACCTCTGTGTTTTGGTGTGTACCGTGCCTCCACTTAACTAGCGATACCTGTTTGTTTATTGATTTTAAAAGTCTGTCTTGTTTCACTACTATGTGGGCGCAGCTGCGGAGTGATATGGATAAGAATTACATATATAAATATAAATCTCACTGTTGTTAATTACAATACATATATGGAATACAAGTATACAGATACTACAGAGAATGGACAAAATAACAGAAAAACCTAACAATATGTTAAAATGAAGGATGTAATAAAGAATAGGCCAATCCTTTGTCTTTTCAACAGCTAAAAATCCTTTTTTGAGTAGGTGTTATTTAAGTCATATAACTGTGGGTCATTTTTCAAGTCTCCAGTTGTTTGATGGTTAAAGTAGATTAAAACTTCACCCTTTGTGCTCTAGAACTTCCCATAAAGGTTTAAAGATGTTCAAGTTCATCCCGGTGTTCATGGAGCTGCTGTTGAATTAATTTAGCAATGGGAGCATTATCATGCTGGAATAGGGGGACATCATGACGAACAGTGTCAGCACCATTGGATGTTCCTTTTCTTGTAAAATAACCTCATATTACTTTGCTATTAAATGACCACACAGAACATTTATCAAATTCAATGATTTCCATGAGATGGCTACCCATAAGGTTTTGGATCCTTAACCACATTTCACTTTTTGCATCTGACGTTGTGTGTTGGCTTTTCCAAACATAAATGCATCTGTATGTTGGAAGTTGGGCAAAAGATGACCATCAGACCATAGTACTCTTTTTTTAATCATTCAAGAGTCCAGATTGCGTTTTTTACACTAGGTTATGTGTCAATGTGCACTAGACTTGCATGCAAGTCCTGTCATGAACTCCATTTTTATAAAGCTTGCAATGTATAGTTTTTTGTTGAGAATATGTCGCAGTGTTTATTTTTGACTCTGGAATTTTGTGGAATTTAATGATTATCTTGTGAAGTATTCAACCATTCCTATTTGTAAGCTACAACTTGTGACCACAGTTTCACTTTGCTGATGTAATTTTTTCATTATATTTGAAACTGCTCCCTTTAAAACATTAAAAAGTTTTGGAGTTTTTGTGACCGATGAGAGTCTGGGCTCTTTGGAACTCCATTAGTTTCTTCATGTTGCTTTGAAAATTCACATATCTAAATGCAAATTGTGAAATATTTCTTTTTGGCCATCAAACTAATGTGACTCTCCTCTGCAGTTACATTTGTAATTATGATATAATTAGGAAAAGTAAAATTCCAGATATTTCTGTTATTTTGTTAATCACCCCATAACATTATTTTCGTAACCTATTAATTTTCTTTCATTACACAGTGTGAGAAATACAATATGCTATCATTGGTTCTACGTTTAAATATAACATGGAGAGCAGCATATGTGAATTACAGGTTAAAAATGTTAACAAAAAATTCAAAAAGCATATGTGCTGCATATGACTCGCCACAGAGATGTCAATGTTTATGTAGTAATGACAGAGTTGAATATTGCCTTTCTGTCTATCTGTCAGTTTTATCTTGAGAATATTCTTTGTAGTTTTTGTGTGTCAGTTATTGCAACACTGAATTTTCCCTTTGGGATCAATAAACGTAACATTCCCTAACATAACATTCTTAAAATCCTTATCCTATTCAGAATCCTGGTTCACTGTAGCCAGTGCTCAAAGGAGTGGGAGAAAGACAGGACACACAGGATACCAGTCTATTGATAAAGTATCTAATTGTGTATCTGTTTATATGTAATGGTGTTGCTTTACTGCTCATCATAAAGCGTCACCTCAGGGAACCAATGATGGCTTAGAGAATCAAACTAAGTACATCATAAACAGGCTGTCAGCCTTCTCTCAACTTTTTCATTTTTTGCCTTAACTAGCATGGAATTTGATTTTGTGAAGGTAATTTAATTAATCCCAACAAAAACATGCAACATAAGTAGAAAAATAATCAACAACCATCAGAGAACCAACAAAAGGAATCAATTAGACATACTTGTCAAACAGGCCATTCCAAGTCATATAATAAATAAGTAACAGCATGAAGTGCTACATAGACATTGGTCAAGATGCTCAGCTATTACATCTAAAAACTTGATTGTAAGTGTTATTATAAAGAGGTAATCTATATAAAGTACCCGATCAAATGAGAGTCAATGAACAACAGACTGCAATGCACAAACAGTCTTTAAGGTTTTTATTTTGGTTTCGAAGAATAAAGAGATTCTTAGGAGAAGAGATTTTAATGTATCATATTCTCACTTGGGTCTTGACCCTGTTTCCTTTAGCTCTTCATTCTTTTCAGGTTTCATTGCATTTGGTTTCATTTTCACAGAGTAGATCCTTCGTAATTACAAATGTTTGCGTTGTATTTTTATTTAGCTTTACAGTAATGCCTTTGGCTTGTGTTTTGTGTAATGTAAAATTACTTCTTTAGCATTAATCTTTCAGATTTTTGGAATCAAAATTGTTTACCATTGATGATTTTTTTCTGTTTTCTGAAACTTTTGGATTTTATTTTGAACTGAGAAAATTGTTTTTTTTTTCTTTCTTATTAGTCTTTGATAAATTCTTTGTTTCAAGTAGTTTGGTTGCTATTTTTGCTTAAATTAATTATGGTCCCTTTGGTTTCTTTCTCTTATGAAGTTTGCACTGTTTTCCAGCTCTTTTTAAATTTTATTTTCATTCTTTTGTAATTTTGCTTATGTACTAGTTTTGTCATTTCGTTGGGTCTTAATATTTTCCCTGCTCTTTTTCTTTGTTGTATTCTGAAGTGTGTTACCAATAAATTATTTGTGAAGTACATTGATGGAATGCTTTTTCTGCTTGTGTTTAAGGGTTGTATTTCATGGTTTTGGCCTTTCCACTGTGTGTAAAATGTAACACAACACATAACACTTTCTCTTGATCGCTATACTGCTACATTGTCCTATGACAGGACAAGTCAAAGCACTTTCAGTTAGACATTTCTAGAAATTGATCATCACTTTGTGCAACATTTTAAACATTTTTAACTGGCTGGTGAGCTTTATTTACAACAACGTCTGTTTTGACCTTCTCCATCTCTTCTACAACCAACCAGATCATTTATGCTAAGCCAAGAAGTGTTTATTAACTTTGTTCCTGTTTTGAACTTGATTTGTTTTCATTTTTATTTCCACTTTTTAAGCCTTTATGTAGATTTTTTGTGTTCCTGTTATGAACTAGCTTTGTTTAATTTTTTATTTCCACTTTTCAAGCCTTTATGTAGTCTTTATGTGTTGAAATATACATTTTATAGGTTGCTGAACTTATTTCTGATGTTGTTTTGTTACATTTGAACACTTAGTAAAAGACTGAGAGGTTTATTAATTGTGCCATTCAGCCTCACCACATGATTCCTATCAGATAAGGAAATGCAGTAGCGGCTAACACAAGGTTAACTGAATCATACCTCTATCAATTTGTCAAAATGCTTGAGAGCAATAATTGTGACATAAGAGATAATCGTGGACTTCAGAAAATCACATCCTGCCCACATCCCACTCAGAGACTGTTAGGAGTACCAAGTTCCTCGGTGTGCACATAACTGAGGGACTTACATGGACACATAACACCTCATCACTAATCAAGAAAGCCCAGCAGAGTCTGCACTTCCTGAGGTGGCTGAAGCGAGCAAGTTTTCCCCCTTCCATCCTCACCATTTTCTACAGAGGCACCATTGAGAGTGTTCTGACCAGCATCATCACTGTCTGGAATGGCAACTGCAACATATCTAACCGCAAGCGCCTGCAAAGGATAGTGAAGACAGCAGAGAGCATTATTGGGGTACCTCTCCCTTCACTGCAGGACATATTCTACAAACGCAGCGTCCGCAAGGCTTGCAGCATTGTGCAGGACCCCTTACACCCCTCACATGGACTTTTCACACTTCTGCCATCCAAGAGAAGATACTGCAGCATCAGAGCCAGATCTGCCAGGCTGCAGGATGGTTACGTTTGCATATGAAATCAATCAATTTTGAAGCATATCTAGAAGTCCCAGGGTGATTACACACTCAACTAATCTACTGTACTTTTTTAAACCCACCTGCCATAAATGTCAGGTATGACAGAAGTACTAACTCTACCTGGCATGCCAGCTCTGGGCTTGTGGTACTCTCTGTGAGAAATGAGCATGTCATGTTCACAAGCATGTAAATATCAAAATGATATTTTTACTGAAAAATTAGCATAAAGCTTGTCACAATGTATTGTAATATTATTATCTTCACCTGCTACAGTGAACTAGAAAGCCTGTTCAGGAAATGACCATAGCAGTGTAGCACATCCATCTATCTACCATTTCATTTTTTTAAAAACCCCACACTCAGTCATAATGAGGCAGTTTAGAGGAAATAGTTAACATAACCAACACAATTTTGGAACATAGGAGGAAAATTAAGTACTTGGAGAGGGCCTGCATGCAGACTCCACACAGGGTCATGGCTCAGACTGAAACTCTCCTTCCCAGAACAGTGAGGAAGCAGTGCTAGTCAACACAACGCCACCACTGCCTAGTATACTGCAAGTCCTTCATTGTATTTCTGCACACTGTTCTCAAGGAAATTGATATAATTACACTACCTCAACCTTATGATATGTGGCAGGATGTGGAAACCGTGCTGTTTTACATAGTTTGTACATTTTATGACTTTTAGGATTCAAACTTACTTACATTCACAGCAAGGCAGTATAGCAAACCCTAATCCTTCAGTACTATCTAAAATTAAAGTGCAGTTTGTATGCAAATGCTTCATTTCCCTTTTGTAAAATACAGGGAAAGAAAAAGAGGCTTTTTGAAGTCCATTGTATTCTGCCTCAAAATACTGTGAAGTCTATAATATGCTTATTTACATTTAGATTTGTAGAAAACTGGAGTGTGTGAGATAATGGAAAGGAATAATTCATTTCATCTGACAAGAACAAATGTCATCCTATTTAATGTCTTCATAAATTATTGGGTAAATTTACGAATTTGTGTGACACGTAATATTTTCATTGACATATTTGGTGGCAATATTATGATAAATCTTTTAGGGTGTCTTTTAAAAAAAAAGATTCTCAAAAAATTAGTCTAGAACTGGGCATATTAATGAACCAGAACCCCGGTGTGTTCCCTCACATTTTACGATGCACAGAATTTGGGTTTGTTTCCTTTCTCTTTGTATTTCTTGATATCACGTCTAACTGGTGTAACTCCTTTTGAGATTTCTGATGGTCACACTTTCTTCTATTTGATTAGCTTTGATCCCTGATTTTAAATGTTAGGTTTCAGATATCTCATTGTGTATAAAAATAAGTTTTCATATACAAAGGGAAGATGTGAAAATGTTTCAGAACACGCTAATGTCTTCCTAGTCTATCTAGCCTGACATTTTTAGAATTTATTCTTTGTTACTCCGTATAATTTTGAAGTTTCCGATTCATAAATTGATTATTAAAGTTTGACTGATTATTTAGATAGATAGATAGATAGATAGATAGATAGATAGATAGATAGATAGATAGATAGATAGATAGATAGATAGATTATTTGTTAACTATTGTCATAATTAATGATGGAAAAGTATAATTCTTTTCTGGGGACATATGATGGAACTCAGCCTGTGCAGTTTGCATCAGAATATTCATATTTAATGAACATTCTTCAATAGTTTGGCTTGGGAGTAAATGCAAAACACATTAAGTTAGAAAGCTAGCGTCTACGGTTAATTATTAGGTATTACTTATGTAACACACGCTAAGTTAGCTACTTAGCTTCAAAGGTTTTATGATAAAGCACACAATGGTTATACAGAGATCAACCACTGAGGTTACATATGAAAAAAATAACTACAGGGCATAGTGATGTTGTTTTCTACGGGTATAAAACTTTACATGTTGTAAACGAAAGTAAGTGAAGCCACTGCAAATACAGCAACCTTTAACCAATTCATCTCATGAATACAAAATTGACTTTAAGTCTAAAAGCAATACTTTAGAGTCAGATAAATGGTTAGGAGACTTAAGGCTGTAACGAAGCAGTCTGGGTAGAGAAAAATAATGTGAGACTTTACTTTGTATGCATATCAGGTTTAGAAAAGGGAAGGTTGTAAGTTTGCCTCAACTGACTGCTTTGAAGTTTGTGGTGCAATAGGTGTGTACTTTAAATCTTCTTGTTCTTTACTGTTATTGTTCACCTGGGTGGTGGTTTTATGCTTTCTTTCTTTTATGCTGATTAATTACTGTATGCCTTTGCTTTACATGTGTCCTTCTGAGGTGCATGCATTAAAAGAGAATTTTTTAACATAGAGCTGTACATCTGGTCTAAATCTTAAGTGCAATAGCATTACATCAAAAGGTATTTATCTGCTTTGACGTTAACCCAAATTATCTGCAACGTACAATATAAAGGTCCTACAAAAATTAAGCAGTAGTTTGAAATTGTCCATAAATGCCTGAAAATATTAAAATGTATGGCATCATGAATAGTAGTTCCATCTTCTTGTCTCACACTTTAACGAAAGGTAACATCTCCTTGTTAGTTGCATATTCATGACTCATTGCTAGACTATTTTGACAATGTATATTGACTGCATTTTTTGTGAAGAAGGTGATCCTCCCTCATAGAAGTTCCCATGAACTTCTAAAAGCAATAGACAGAATGAAGCCATGATAATCAGAGAAATAAAGCTGTCCAGTTCTGCCTCAAGCAGATCTTCAGATTTTCAGAGAGGTGACAGTAAACATTCAATCAGGACAAAAGGCTGTTAATTGATTCCCATTGGAAATTCAAATGTTTATATTAAAAAGTCATTTTATTCACATACATTTGAATTTGGATAAAATATTATATGCGGTACAATTATGTTTATATATGAGGTACTATGAATATCACTAGAGTAGTTTCATACAGACTGAACATTTCTTTATTTTCAGTATCGAGAAAAGTTTCAAGTTAATTAACCTCTCAAAAACAATACCTTGTGAGGTTCTCAATCTCCTCTGGAGTCTGTTTTTGTGTATTGTGGCTCTTATAAGCAAGTCTGTTTGTAGAGTATCTAGGGGCTGGTCGAAATTCCTTTGGGGGATATGTACTTAACTACTCTTTGAACATCTCAAAAGTTTTTACGCAGTCAGTTTGTTAGACTCCTTGTTTTCACAAGTTTGCTCGTAATAATTATAGTACTTCTTGTGATATAGTTTGAAATCTTTTTTGTCTTTTGTTGTTAATTTTAATATTTTTGGTAATCTCTCAAATGTACTTTACATATATTTATTTTTATGCCTCTTTGGATAAAGGAATCTACTAAATAATAATTTTGAACCAATCAATGATCATTACAATATAATAGTGGATTCATTTGTTCAGTTTGAGGGAAACTACAGAGACTCACATTTCAAAAGTTTATATAAAAGTGACTGAGAATCTGTCTCATGCACAGTGTTACCATTATAAGCTTTGAACACCCATAATCCTGAACTAGATTAAGCAGTTTTGGTGATGGAAGGATGGGCTTGTGGTGAAATTATTCGAGCCTCTGGCAACCACTGCATGACTACTTACAAGTGATTTTTCCAATTTTTGCGTGTGTAAATTTCCTGCAGCTCCACTCCGCACAATAGGCTGGAACAGACACAAAGTGTAAAGTACATGCTTCTCCCCTTTCTCAGTTAACATATTAGTTTGTACCTATGCAGAATATGAAACCCTACATTAACTAGTACCAGTATGTATGTATAACAAGAGATGAAAATAAGAACATTTGTCCTGAGCCCTCAGGCTAGTGCAGCAATTGTGTTGGCGCACAAATTCATTGTTTTTTTAATGGTGCCATTAGTAAGAATATCTGGTGAAGTGACAAATGCCTTTGATATCAAATGAAGCTACTGAAGAAGATATACTGTAGTGTGCCAGTTTTAAAAATGACCTGACACCTCTTGACTTGCTTAATGCCATACATGCTATGATGCTTCACTGAATTTACCCTGATATGTGGGTTGTGTGGCATATTTTTTTCGCCTTACATTGTGGACAGGACAAATAATTTTTTTTTAGTAAAAATGACTGATACTCAAAGGTGTACCACTAAAAACTGAACAGTCTTATCATCCTGGCCCAATAAATGGGAGCTGGAGCATCAAGTGAATTTTTCAATTGTAATTAATGACCTCACAACTGCAAAAGCTCAGAGGTGGGTTTTGTAAAAATTGGTGAAGTGACATTGGATCAGTTACTTACTACATTTGTTTTAAGTGATATTAAAAGGATATTTTGTTGTGGTAAGCAAAACGCTGAAAATCTTTTGCCATTTAACTAGAAATGAACAAAACAATATGTGTTATTAATGTTTTTTCTTAGTTTGGTTTGAAATGTTACATAATATATTGCTCTGTTCGTAATGATTATGATAAATGGACAATGCATTGTGAGGCTGAATTTGGGTTCACTAGGACAGTTCTTTCCTGGGCCCTAACATGCATAACATTGCCTCTGTTAAGTACAACTTAAACCAACTTTAAGGATACAGTAGACCCATACACTGGCCAGCTTGTCTGACTCAAGTGCTTTGTGGACAAATGTACATTTTGGAAAGAAAATATCATCAGCTTAATACTGGCTAAATATTAGGTGGATCAAGCAGAATCTTACCGCAGCACTATGTTCCCTAAGTCTTCTTTTCCATTAAAGACACTGCAATCTTTTTTTCCATTCACAACTAGCAGGAGAGAACACGGGAAAAACTGGTCACAAAAAACTGCTGTTGCTAAAGCCACCCTTCCCCAAAAAGGACCACAATTAATGCATTGTTTCAATGCAGCATACTTCTACTACCTGGAGTCAGCAGGTAAAGTGAGATAAAGACAATGATGAAGAGTACGTCAAGAAAAAAGAAAGAGGTGAAAGTTTGCCCTAAACGACCACAAAACATTTTAAAAAAGAGCAGAGTTTTACTTGTGTACACATCAAGGTTTTCAAACTGATTTCACTGTAAAGGAAACTGTGGAGAGGACTTCTAGGCAGGTAGGTGTTTGCTAACTGCAGATGGTAGTTGTTTTAGATACAGAAAACTACTTCTGTTGTATGATTGCATTGTAAAATAGGAAAATGATCTACTGTATATCAACACAACGTAGTCTTTGAGGTAGAAGAGGAAATGAGGCAATAAGAGGTTTTAGCTTCTTGCTATAGTCAGTGAATATTGGCCTACAGTTCAATTAAGAGTTCTATCAAAGATGTCAGGAGAAAATCACCAATAATGAAAACAAAATCTATATTAAAGTCAATATGGTCACTTCAAAGGTAGTGAGAAATATCTATCTACCAATCAGTCCACGTGTCAGCAAGCAAAACTAGGTCTTAATTTGATATATGGTACTCCTCCACCTCATTTCAGAATATAAAATGATCTGATGATAGCAGCTAAAATAACTTATCATGTGGCCATCTTATTTATTAACCACAAAGATAAAAGGCTTTGTGGTATATTAGAACTTGTTGTAAAGCATATTGGCTGGTGTCAGAATTGATCTGCATTATTTCAGATGGCATGTGGTATTTTAAATGCAATCTACAGTATATTATGAGAAAAACAAATTACAGTACCTCAATGCATTGTCATTTTTAAGAAGGAAAAAGGTGTTTTCTAGCAATACATAATTATTATTCTGCTCTTAAATTAAAACTGATTGGTCTCTGTGTAAAGATACTCCAGGAATATTAAAAAAATGAGCTTTACTTAGGGTCATTGTGCTTGAATTACTTTATTGGGCTTAAAGCACTATTGCTTATGAAGATGTTCAGTTTGTCTGGTAATTTATGATTTACTCCATTTAGGTCCATTTAGGGTATTTAGGTCTAAATATCACTTAGTCTAAAATTCAATTAATACAGTTTTGTAATGTGGTGATAACTCCCTACTTCTTCAATGGCCCAGAAGCACTTCCTCTAGGATACAGCATAGCTCTAGAAGCATTCCCGGGCCCGACATAAAAGCAGTCCACTGCCTCACATTAGTGAGAGTCAGGAGACAGCGGGCAACACTCAGTGGAGGCAGACAAGCAGGATGAATTGTTTGATTTGTGTATAATTGTTGCATTTATTGCGCTTGTACAACTGGTCTTGAAGTAGTGATCGTGAAGATGTGCTTTATTATGTCTTTTGTTTTATTAGTACATGGTATCATACTGTAGTGAAACAGTAATCAAATAAAAGAAAAAAGACAAAAACTTCTTTCTAATGGAATAATGTGTAAATATGACATAGTGCAGACATTGTGGCAAAGCAGCTATTTACTGGGGGTGCGAACTAAAGTGTGCACTGCGGAGTGTAATATAAAACCCTGGGCTTGTGGGAATATGGAAGGAGTTGACTAGTAAGATGATAATATGAAGAGGTTATTACAAATTGTACTAATTGTGGATCTCAAGAGTAAACGCATCAGTGTATTTCAGATTAATTGAATTCTCTCATGCTGGAGCATTGTTTATCACATTTCATGGATCCCTCATCCCAATCTCAAAGCCACTCATTGTCTGGGTACACTTTATATTCACTTCCATTTCTGCATCCATCACCAAAGCCATGTGATGTTAGGTGACTCAATATTAGTGCAGGACTAATTCTAAGGAAGGATCCAGTCACCCATGACACAGAATTGGATTATGTGGGTAAGAGCATATATTTATGTATCTGAGGATTGCATGTTTGTGGCCCAACTATCAATGTTGAATAAAACTGACAGTTTGGCTGACTATGCTACCCAGTGATAATACTATGAGCTCTAAAACTCAGTTACTTAAACAGTATTAATTTTATTTCTTTTTTAACCAGGTTCTTGTTTTGTCTTTTTTGAGAGTCAAGGCAGGAACTGTCAAAAATTGGGGCCTGTAAGCCCATTGGGGCATTCCTTGTGTGATTTTGGGCTCTACGAGAAATACATTGTTGTTTTTCCTTCTGTCATCTATCTTACATTCACAATCTCAAACCAAAAAAAAAGGCAGGCATGGGACTCACCACTCTGCTAAAGAGAGCCCCTCTTTAAAGGAGTGAAGAAACCTAAGGAACCCTACACCACTATCTGTGGTCAGTTTCCTACTTTACACTTTACAGTTTAATCTGGAAACTTCAAGCCTTGTCCTGCTCCACGACCTTCCTCCTTGGTATAGCATCCAAACTCCAAACCTCTCATGTCACTTCTACCCAAGATTGCACTTCCTGCACCCCACTACACCAACCAGTGTCCTTTTCTCAATTACCATAAAGCACCTTTAATTTATAACTCCAATTCAGTGCAGTTTTCAGATTAAAACAAAAGAGAAAGTCTTAATGATAAAAAAAGTTAAAATTGGAAAACTACAAGCAAACGTTACAAAAGGTCCTATACAACCCAGTAGCATTTCCCTTTCTGTGCTTTCCCACTTTCCAATTGTTGTCTTCTGTTTCCCTGCCTTGTTTTGGTCCACCTGCTCAGCTGTTATTTATATGCTTAATCAACTTTACCTGGAAGAAATTAAGAAGTATCAACCCCTTATCAATAAAAAATGAAACTGTTCTAAACCACCTAAGGGGGGCACGGTGGCGCAGGGGGTAGCGCTGCTGCCTTGCAGTACGGAGACCTGGGTTCACTTCCCGGTCCTCCCTGTGTGGAGTTTGCATGTTCTCCCCGTGTCTGCGTGGGTTTCCTCCCACAGTCCAAAGACATGCAGTTTAGGTGGATTGGTGATTCTAAATTGGCCCTAGTGTGTGCTTGGTGTGTGGGTGTGTTTGTGTGTGTCCTGTGGTGGGTTGGCACCCTGCCCGGGATTGGTTCCTGCCTTGTGCCCTGTGTTGGCTGGGATTGGCTCCCGTGACCCTGTGTTCGGATTCAGCGGGTTGGAAAATGGATGGATGGATAAACCACCTATGAAAACATAAAGAATGAACTATTCAAATCCGTCATAATTAGCTAATTGTACAAAAAAAGGTGAACAACAATCTTAAAACAAAGCAAACAATTCAAATTATCATTAACAAACCTGAATAATCCTAACCTATTTAACTCAAGTATCAACACAATGCCACATTCCCTAGTAATGCTTTGGTTTTTTTTTTAACAAAGTATGTTTACTTCATGTGTCCTTTAAAAGTGTGTTTCCAAATACAGACTTAAATATGTCAGAGTGGAAAATCTTATTTTAGAATGTGGGCTCAAGGTGTAAAAGACACAGACGCTACCTACGTGATGTATTATGTGATGGTGTGTAACATAATGACACTCTTCACCCACACTTTCCTTTGTGTGTCTAGAAAGGTAAACAACCAAAAGGTGATGTTCTGCTTATTCTAATGCATACTATACACATTTTACACAATGTCTTTGTGGCTTCCTATTAGTGTTTCATGTGCTTGCAGTGTTTTATCTTTGTATATTCTTTTGTTCGCGTACTTACAATACTAATGTCCATTCATCCTACCGTTCAGGGCTGAGGGGAGCCACAGGCTATCCCAGAAGCACATTGTGAAAAACATAGAGAACAGACTTTGTAAATGCAGAGCTATTAATATAAATCTGGCTGGCTGAAATGGACATGCTGGCACTGGATTGCAAAATGCTTTCATTTAATTGTAGGGGGTTACCTTGAATTAGTTCCAAATCTAATACCACTGCTGTTGGATGAATATTTCACCTGTCCTTCACAATTACACTGTATTGCTTATAAAATGTGCTTTGAAATATTTTCTTAGCCTATATGAAACACATTCTGCACACAACCTGGTATGAGATTCAGACCTAAGAAACAGGAGGCAGAAGCTCCAACCATGGTGCAGCTGTCGTACATTAAAGTATTTTGTAATATGTGTTGAGAAATCACTCATCATTTTGAAAAGTCTCAGCCTGCAATGACAGAATACACAATGGCAGGTACGATTCTACCTTCTTCAAACTGTTTGACTTTTTTCTTCAGATTATCAATAACTGTCCTCATTAAATGTTGTGATAGAGGAACAAATGAAATTAAATAAGTTCGGGTTCAAAGACAAAAGAACCCAATTTATTGAAGCAATCGTTACATGGTGTGTGAGTGCGCACTACCAGCTTGACTGTAGTAGAGTCTGAAACAAGTTGTTTTGCTCCCATTGAGGACTAGAGACAACAGAGCTTCTTGCTGGCTCCTCATTTATAATGCCTACACAGGTTGGACATGTCAGATTTAGGTCAAAGTTTGTGACAGTGACTTCTGGTCTTTGAAGGAAACAGACGGGCACATAGTTATTCAATTTTAGCCACAATCCCTTCCTGTTTCCCAGTTAATTCAGTCCCTGTAAACTAGACAGAATTATAACATCGGTGACAGAGTATAGACATGTGAGCCTCTGTGTTTTTAAGGAAACTACTAATTGTTACACATAAGTAATCATCCAAACAGTACAGCCTGAGAACAAAGGTAAGACTTCATAACAGCAATGTCAAACCTGTTCTTTTGCTAGTGTGTTTTGGAAAGGGAGACATGAATAAAGATCAAAGCCTTCCACGATGGATGTCTCAGGAAGATCTGTTGTATCTTCTGGTTCGAGAAAATCTCTAATGAAGATCTTTACAAGAAAAATAAGACCCAGAGTTTGGTGTTGGAGATCATGCGCCGATGCTTCAGATGGTTTGGCCACGTCCTCAGAATGGACCAGAACAGTATACGTAAAGTTGCTCTGAGATGGACACCACCTGGAAAGTGCAAACATGGCCAGCCTAAAACAACCTGGAGGCAAACTGTGGCAAATGAGCTGAAAGAGATGAACCTAACATGGGGTGAAGCAGAACACGTAGCTCAAAACAGGAACAGATGGAGGCCAACTTTTGATAACTTATGTGCCTTTCAACACCAAGAGAATTAATCTAATCTATTTGTGTGTGGTTAGCTGATTGGTAAATTGTGTAAATATCATTTGTTTACAGATGTTAAGTTTTTCACTTCAACTACATGACTTGGAAGCTTGCTTGGTAGATTTCCACATCTAGACTTCCATACTGAGCTTTATCCCATAATTTCCAACAGCATCCTTGAGTATGTGATGGATTATTTCAATGAAAGAATTCAGTTGGATTAACTTTATCGATACCTTCATGAATTTTGTAAAGCTGTATTGGGTGTCAATAATAGTAAGTAAGACTGTGGTGCTTCAGTTTTCTTGACATGTTAGAAAAGAGGTATGACCACAGAATCATCTTCTCTTCACATCTTCTACTGCTGGTCCTTTTTATACCATGGAAGGCAACATTAAACAAACATTTCTACTGTGGAGCCAACCCGGACACAGACAGGCGGACATGTTGTTTTTCACCACCACACGTTTATTATATACACTATTTACAATTATTCTATAGGTCACACAGACCCCAGTCAATGGTCACTCAGACCCAGTTCAGTGCACAATACCCCAAATCCAAAGTCCTGGCCACAAATGCCTTTCTTCGGGCCGCCTCCACACCTCCTCTGTGCTTCGTCCTTCCTCCTCCCGACTCCAGCCTCGAATGAAGGGAGACGGCCCCTTTTATACATGACCCGGATGAGCTCCAGGTGCTTCCGACACTCCCCTGTTGGCCACGCCCCAGCGTGGCGGAAGTGTCGGCTGTTCTCCTGGTAGCTCTCCGGGTATCCTCCAAAGTCTTCCCCCCAGCACTTCCTGGTGTGGTGGAAGTGCTGGGGTAACAGGTCCCCAAGGCATTGGAGCGCCTCCTGGCGGTGACCACGGGCCCCTACAGGGTGGAGCTTCCATGCCCTGTACCCGTGGCCCCCAGAGCAACCAGGAAGGCTACCCCCACGTGATCCAGGGTGGGCGCAGACCCACATCCGGTCCCTCATGACGTCCCAGCCGGGTCATGGCCCCTGGCATCCCTGACACTACATGCATAATATTACTCTCTTTAGTTAAATTGCTTTTACATTTTTTGCTTAACCAGTGTTAGATTTTCTTTTAGTAGTGGAACCAAACTTTGAATATTATTTTAGTTTTTTCAGTCCATCCCTTCATTTTCAGACAATGACTGCTACTTATCAGAAAAAAGGAGTCAAAAAATCTCCCATATCTATCCTTGTTTTCTTAAGTCATTTTCTCCAGATAGAGTTGTTGGAAGGAGGAGATTATTTCTTCAATAATGAACCCAGAGGCTGGAGCTACACTTGGGTAGGGTGGCAGTCAATCACTATGCCACTTTTGGACATACACAGTTACTCAAATTGGACTGATTTAATGACATCACTCATCCAAAGATTATGTCATTGTAATGGGGAAGTAATCTATAACAGTAGATCACAGAGCAAGACTACCAGAAAGGTCCTGCCGGCTTCTCACAGCTAGCACCTCAGCAGGGAACCAAAATATCTCCCACATGCTGTACACTAGAATGCAAACTACTTTGTCAATGTGCTGCCTTCTATTTAGCTGAACTATTTATGTATTAGTTTACAATTATATGTGGCACTGTGGATTTAGTTAATGTCTCACATAGCCAAAGTCCAGGGTTCAAACTCTTGCACCTGGACATTGTCGATGTAAAATTAGTAAGTTCTCCTAGAGTTTATGTAGGTTTCTTCTTCCATAGACTCAAAGGTGTGTGCTTTAGGCTGACTGGATTCTCAGTGTTGGTCCTTTGTGGGAGTTTGAATGTAAATACCCTGCAATAAACTGACACCTCCCTAAGATGTTTTCTGCTTAACTCAAATTCTCCTGGGATAGGTTTTTGTAGAAGTTACTCTGAAATGGATTAAAAGGGTATGAGAATGTATTTATTTGGTAATTTCTGTGTAAGAAATCTACTTTTTAAAAACAAATTGCAATACTTTTTCAAGCTAACCACCTTTCCATCTGTTGTATGAATGCATTTTGTTCATCACTTTGTCTTTGTGACTTAATCTTAGCAGCATCAGGTGTAAGGTATAACCCAACCCTGGAAGCAAATCCACAGCTGTTCATTTTAAATGAACTTAACACGTACAAGTTTAAATGTGAAAAGTAAAAAAAAAGTACCTGAAACAAATCTGGATAACATAAAACTCCACTCAAACAAAGCTGCAATTGAACCCAGGTCCCTAAAATTGTGCCAGTAGCATTAACCACTACAGTTGAAAGGGTGCATAGATCATTCTGGACTTTAAATTCATTGTGTTTATGCTTAATTCTAGAATACTCGACTCCAGCATTCGCCTTAGAAAAAACTCTTCATTATTTTAATGCTGACAATTTATTGATATCACAAAACAGACTTTCCCACTGCAAAAACGATTTTCAAGGACCAGGCAATTTTTCCTATATCAGGAGCTCAGGCCATTAGTACCTGGTAGGTAGTTCCTTTTTGTAGCTCCTATTCCAGGGCATGTATTTTTCCTTCAAACCACAAATATTGTGGGTGGAGCTCAGACAATGAATTGAGCCGATTGGTTAACCACACGCACTAGCACCATCTTACAAATCTGTTAGTATTTTATACTTTAGAAAGTTATCAGTGAAGATAGTGCACCACGCTTCTCACTGCATCATCCTTCATAGCCATCACCCTGGTGTGCCATGCTGCCAAATAATGCCCTCCATGAAGCTATGATTGCTTTGAAGCAATAAGGTGGTGAGATGCCCCATTGCACCACACTTTGCACTGCATCAAAGCAATAAGCACATCCAAGCAACGGGGTGCCCTGTGAATTCCAGAACGTTTCACCCCATCACTCTTCTTTGCATGTTACATATTTTGCATAAAGATTACAGTTGCTGTTGTGCAGTGGGATGGCAACCCACTAAACTGGCCAGGAAACTCAAGTGAATCAAGGGCTTGGTCACAGAAGAACTCAGTTACTGAAAATGCCTATAAAGGATACCACCGGTCCAAATATTTTTTAAATGAAAATATATTTGGGTAATTTTTTGAGTGGTTAATAGGCAGATTGTTTAGACTGCTATTAGCAATTTTGAATTTTTTTTTTATGTTTTCATTTTCAGGTGAAGAATCGCCCTGCATGTTGACTATTCGAGTGCCCCGTAACACCTCATGGAGATTCACCAAATTATCTAATGGCATAATAAACTGTTCAGTAAACTTCTGTGAGCAACCCAGCGTGAGATGGTGTAAAGTGGCTCAAGATAACATCTGCAATGAAATAAATGAAACAGACTCACTTAAGACAGAGTGGAGACTGTTAACTGGCACATCTGGGATCTTTTTTCTTACTTTTTTAAGTATTACAGTAAATGACACCGGGAGTTACCGCTGCAAAGCAACTGCAAATAATTCAGTACAAAGTGTTATCAGCCATTCAATTGCTGTCAGTGTCAACGGTGAGTTTCTGATAATTTCATTTTAGTGCAAATAGGGGCAAACGTTTTCATATAGAATGTTTGAAAAGTTCTGTTGTGCTTTATATAACACAATTTTTGCAATTATCATTTCTGCATTTATAAATATGAATATGACTGTAAGGTACAATCAAATTTTAAAAATCAGATTTTGCATGGTTATTGTTTACTTTTTTATACTGGTAAAAATAAAATTATATTCCATCAGCTTACTTACCTTAAGTATAACATGACATTTATGCTCATTTCAATTAATGTGTACTGTACAATGGACTAGTACTGTCAGGATAGGCTCCAGTCTTGTGTGTAGTCCATCAACCATGTTTGAAAATGGCATGCCTTTTCTGCACTTACTGTATCAGTATGAATGCGATTGTAAGATGTAGTTACATTCTATGTCAGTTCCTAAATTTTCATGCAGCTCTCCATTTTCTGAAGCCATCTCTTCCATTATAGGGTCATAGGAAGCTGAAGTCTGTCCTGCCAGCATCAGGGACAAAGCAGAGAACAAACTTAGTCATGACTCCAGTCCACTGCAGGGCAAACCCATGCATACTCTATATACTGTATGAATGTCCACACTCACTCTTAATTGGCCTTTTTGACACGACAATGGGGCAACACGAATGTACAGAAAACCCACACAGGAGGCGACAGCATACAAACTGTCCAGAAAGTGACGGAGCTGAGAATCCAACCCAGGTTTCCAAATTTAAAAGAAAAAAATAATCTGTTGGGTAATTCATTCTGAAACACTGTGTGACAAACAGCAATTCAATTAACTTACCTGGATATGAACTATGAAAATGACTTTGTAAATATAGCTTTGAAATTGTAAAGGGTCTTCAGATGGAATTCAAAATAGAAAGAAACTATGCAATAAAAAGGATGTTAAAGCAAATTAGTGATGAAACACTGCTTGCTATTTTCTATTTCACTTGTTTTTTACAAAGAAGTTTGAATCTATAAGGCAGCTTTAACTGAAAACTGACGAATTCAAGAAATGTAAAGAAATTGTTAAGACACAAATGACTGTATGAAATAGATGACATGAAGTAAACATGGATTCATTTCTCCAGCTCATCACTTTTCAGTAGCATTTATATAGACACCACAGGTGGGCAATCGCACCCAGGCCCATTCATGGTTTATGTTTAGCATTATGTTTAGACTTTATTGTTCACTAGTGTTGGTCGACAAATTTTGCCAAAGAAATTTTTTGTAATTGTAATGTCTTTTTGTATGGGCTAGTATGTGACATTTGCGTAATATATAAGCCTAACCCTTTAACAGTATTACCCAGAGTTCTGTGCAGTTGATGGAAAGAGGAAGGAGTGAAGAATCCATGTGGTTTAGTGTTGTGCATTTGGAAGCAGTTTAAGGGAGGTGAATACTTGCTATCAAATCTGCAGGGGGCAAGCCTCAGTAAACTCAAGTTTCCTGGTCCTGTTAACAAGAAACTGACTTTTGTGATATTTAATTCATTTAATTTTATTTCAGGGAGGCACAGTGGTGTAGTGGTCAGCATTGCGGCTTCACATCTCAGATCACTTGTTTGGCCACAAAAATCAGTCTAGCATGTAATGTCATGAAATGGCCACCAGGGACATTTAAAATTAGATTTGCACCATCATTGTATACTGAAAACTAGTTTAGTTCCTCCTTCCCCCTTGACTTCAATGCGTTTTTTTAGAATTTGATGAAATCCCTAAACATTTTTCTAATTTCACTCATAGTTATTGTTCACGTGTTTCCCTACTTGACATTAGAATGAAAAGGGTAGTGGTGTTATTATTCCCAGATCTCTATATAGCTTAATTGTGACTACTGATTATATCTATATATATATATAAAATCCAACGCCTGTCTGTCTGTATAAAACAGATTTAGATCAGGTTTTTTTCTAGAATCTGCTTGAACATTCCAGTTGATTTTGCGACTTCTCTCATCGCGCTAAGAATCATAGTTCACTTGCAGGGGAGATTCATTCGTGCTAATCCAAGCGAGAGGCTGCGGGCCGAGGGGAGGGGAAAGCGTGACTTCATGAGTAAGGAGCTGTCGTGTTTCAGTACTATGAAGCCGCAGGGGATGGCTAGTATATATATATATATATATATATATATATATATATATATATGATTATATATATATTGACACATCTCATTTATAATGGTCATTTTGTAATTGGATTTAATTTGATTTCATAAAATGGAGCTTTTTTACACTAGGGCCGTCAAATTCCAGTTATGCCACTGACATTACTGCTTTCATTTTATTTACTTTGTCGACTTTGTGTTACCTTTACAAAAATTAAATACATCTTAAAACATTTTCAAAATTACATTAAATATAATAAAATTATATATTTAATATATTAAATTATATTACTGTGTATATGCATATATTCTAAAATATGGTATAAAATACTACAAGAATATATATACAACCCCGATTCCAGTGAAGTTGGGACGTTGTGTAAAACGTAAATAAAAACAGAATGCAATGATTTGCAAATCCTTTTCAACGTATTTTCAACTGAATACACTACAAAGACAAGATATCGAATGTTCAAACTGATAAACTTTATTGTTGTTTTGCAAATTGTCACTCATTTTGAATTTGATGCCTGCAACACGTTCTAAAAAAGCTGGGACAGGGACATGTTTACCACTGTGTTATATCACCTTTCCTTTTAACAACACTCAATAAGCGTTTGGGAACTGAGGACACTAATTGTTGAAGCTGTGTAGGTGGAATTCTTTCCCATTCTTGCTTGATGTACAACTTCAGTTGCTCAACAGTCCGGGTCTCCGTTGTCGTATTTTGCGCTTCATAATGCGCCACACATTTTCAGTGGGAGACAGGTCTGGACTGCAGGGCAGGCCAGTCTAGTACCCGCACTCTTTTACTACGAAGCCACCCTGTTGTAACACATACAGAATGTGGCTTCGCATTGTCCTGCTGAAATAAGCAGGGATGTCCCTGAAAAAGGCGTCGCTTGGATGGCAGCATATGTTGCTCCAAAACCTGTATGTACCTTTCAGCATTAATCATGCCTTCACAGATGTGCACCCATGCCATGGGCACTAACACCCCCCCCATACCATCACAGATGCTGGCTTTTGAACTTTGATAACAATCCGGATGGTTCTTTTTCTCTTTGGCCCGCAGGACACGACATCCATGACTTCCAAAAACAATTTGAAATGTGGACTCGCCAGACCACAGCACACTTTTTCACTTTGCATCAGTCCATCTCAGATGATCTCGGGCCCAGAGAAGCCGGCGGCGTTTCTGTGTGTTGTTGATATATGGCTTTCGCTTTGCATGGTAGAGTTTTAACTTGCACTTGTGGATGTAGCGACGAACTGTGTTAACTGACAATGGTTTTCTGAAGTATTCCTGTGCCCACATGGTAATATCCTTTACAGAATGATGCCGGTTTTTAATGCAGTGCCGCCTGAGTGATCGAAGGTCACGGCCATCCAGTGTTGGTATTCGGCCTTGCCGCTTACATGCAGAGATTTCTCCAGATTCTCTGAATCTTTTGATGATATTATGGACAGTAGATGATGAAATCCCTAGATTCCTTGCAATTGTACGTTGAGAAACGTTGTTCTTAAACTGCTGGACTGTTTGCCCATGCAGTTGTTCACAAAGTAGTGAACCTCGCTCCATCCTTGCTTGTGAGCGACTGAGCCTTTTGGGGATGCTCCTTTTATACCCAATCATGACAAACACCTGTTTCCAATTAACCTGTTCATAAAACACCTGTTTTGAACATTCCACAGGTGAATTTTCCCAGTCTTTTGCTGCCCCATCCCAGCTTTTTTGGAACGTGTTGCAGGCATCAAATTCAAAATGAGTGAAGATTTGCAAAACAACAATAAAGTTTATCAGTTTGAATATTAGATATCTTGTCTTTGTAGTGTATTCCATTGAATATAGGTTGAAATGGATTTGCAAATCATTGTATTCTGTTTTTTTTTTTACATCTTACACAACTTCCCGACTTCATTGGAATTAGGGTTGTATATATATTATAAAAAATATCTTGGGGTATACCTAAATGTATAGTAAAATATGTAAATTATTACCATTTTTGAATATGTCATCATAATTTCCCAAAAATATAAAAATATATTTATTAATTTATTTAAATATACAAGGAATAGTATATTTTATTTTTTAAGATATTGGTCATTTTTCTATATTGCAGTATATTTAAAAAAAATAATAACCTGGCTTTGAAAATACCATCCAATAGATATCTCATTGGTGTTTCTTATGTTGAGATCTATCCTTAACCAACTCTCACTGTGATACAGCACAAATTGTAAACTTACTAGAAAATAGCATAAGTAATAAGGTTGTAAGTTGCTGGCAGAGCTACTGACTTGAACTGTTTTTAGTGAGTTACAGGAAGTACAAATTACAGCAAACTGGAATCACTGGGAAGACGGTGTTTAGATGTTTCCAGGTAAAAAGATTAGACAGGGATGATCTTCCATGGGTCAGGGCACACAGGATATTTCATGTCTTATTCACAACATATTTGGAAATGTGTTTGTTACAACATAAATAAATATGGGAAATATGTTTCCTTATATTTCAGATATAATCTTAAAAATCTTGTAACCACATAAACATTACATTATATTGAACAACATCTTCACATATCTGTGGTATATAGCAACATGTTTCATTTTCATATAGGTAAAGAGCAACTTAAAGCTAGTCTGTAGAAGATTTTTTAGTTCAGGCTACTTTAATTCGGCTGCAATATATTAATGCAGATATTGAAAGGTTTGAAGGCATTGACTAAGGGTAGGTTTCTTTTTCCCTTTTTTTGTAATAAACCTCTTTAGACTGTAAGTATAATGAAAGGACAGTTTGAAGGGTAGCCAGGTCATATATAGGGCCTTTAAAACGTATTCAGTTGTTTAGATTTAAGGCAACCACAGCTAAATACTACATATGTACTGCACTTGGTGATGGTTCTTGCCATGTTTCTTTGTTTATAAGTATGCCTGTTTTTAGCCTTCATAACTCTAACCCCTCTAATATCTATAACATTTTTTACTTTTTTTTCAGATATTACTTCTTCACCTCCAGTGACATCTAATTCAAGTTCCACTTCAAGTAATATATTATCATTATTATCACTGTTACGTCTATCTTGAAATGCTTAATAATAAAACTTGTTTTTTCAACTTTCTCATATTTATTCCCTAGATTAGCATTTTAGTTCACTCAAAATAATCAAGGGTAAAAGCAAAGGAAGACCAGACATAGCATTTAACCTAAAGTTAGAATTTTGTAATTGTGTGTAATTAGGTGTTAATCAGGGCAGACTCACAGACGTGAGGTTTCTGTCCACTAAATGAACTGTGTAATGAACTTCTACATCCAGTTTTCAAGCATCTCCCTGGCTTTAAGTCAGGTTCTGTGGAAGGTCCAGGAAAAGGTGCTATAATTTTAAAAATAAAATGAATTAGCTTATGTGGTACATGGAAATTTAAATTCTACAGTATGTATTACACACTGCAGTGGGCTGGCGCCCTGCCCGGAGTTTGTTTCCTGCCTTGCGCCCTGTGTTGGCTGGGATTGGCTCCAGCAGACCACCGTGACCCTGTAGTTAGGATATAGCGGGTTGGATAATGGATGGATGTATTACATAGAATTGCCCTCAACAACAAATACTGTACAGAATATAGATTAGAGCCTTACAGAGCCCTGCCTCAAATAAACTGAACACTTTGGCAAAAATGAACTCTTTACATAATGCATTCAATGGCTCCTTCAATAAAAGTGTTAAATGATTTTTATAAATATTCCATTGTACTAATACAGAATTAACACAAAAGTGAAAGAATGTTTCATTTCTCGCAAACAGGTTGGAATGCTTAACAATTCTTAGAAAGAAATCAGTGAAAATATATTTCAGAAGTATGGGATTTTCACTGAATTCTGTACATTTGACAACATTGACCCTATATGTTGTAACTGCCTTCGCAGAAAGGCAGAAATATTTCTTTTTGATTCAGGATTTGCAGACAAAATGTGACTCAGAACCTAAGTGAAGTTTGTAAGTAAAAAGTCAGTGCTATCCTTTCTCAAAACCATATCTAGAAAATAAACAGAAACGCTTTTAACTAAAAATAAACATCAGAATAGAATTTTATGGGTTAAATAACCCCAGGAATGATGCGTACTTTAAACACTTAAAGAAAGTCAATGGAAAAAATTTTTTAAAAATTCCAATTACACCACTATAACCCTATAATGGGAGATGAACATGCAAACGAAGAACTATTAGAAGATGTCTGGCACCTTCTGCCATTATTTGTGGTGAATTTAGAGTATTAGCCAGCCAGCCTCTGAACTAACCTGGAAATATATATATTTTTTTATTTAAAATATATGGTTTTCGAAAAAAATTGTAAAACAGTGAACCTTGCATATTTTTTTCTAAAGAGTAGTGATGGGTGAATAAATGAAGTTTAATTTCAAGTACAGTTTTGTGAAGCTGATGCTAAAATTTTCAATAGGAAATATTTTTGGGACTAATTTTAAAGTTGTTTTGTGGTGGAGATATTTTGCTTCCTAAATCTTCACACTAATGCATTGAACTGCATTTTTTCTGCAGCTACATAACACAGGTAGTCAGCAAGCACACCGGTAAAAATCAATTATATTTTATCAACTGCATTTGAATCATTGTGAATTAGCGTAATGTGTATTTTCTGAGCAAAGACACACAAAAAGCCATATGCTGCATATTTACTGTATTATTTTCTGTGGGAAAATGACCCATGTGGCAATTCTTTTGTATAACTTGATCTCTACAGATGAAGCTGAGGATTTGCATTGTGGGAAAATATACCAAGTAGTGTTTTGTCTCTGATGCATGTTTAGGATAGCAATCCCCAAGAACTGTCAGCAAAGCGTTGATCATACTACCATAATAACCAAAAGACATGTCTCACAGATCAACAAAGAGTCTACACATGACAAGAAACAAGTCGTGTTTTGATTTTTTTTCCAATTAACAACTTCATTCCAAAATGAATTGACATGCAGACACATGCACAATTATATCCTTTTTCATGCCTATTATAGAATACAATGCAATCTTATGCTTGAGCAGATTGTTTGTTGCTTGTTATACAGTCTTGACAATCTTAATGCAAATGTTATGTTTAATATGAAAAATGGACAAACTTTCTGAATAATGGAGAAGATCAGGAAAAGGAATGGCAAAAGCCCAGAGTCTATACCAAGAGGCAGTTATCATTTGTTAAACCAAAACACTAAATCAGAAATCAAAGTCAAGGACAGGAGAAAGTGTCAGAAGTACTAGAAAAGAACTCTTACAGTAATATCCAGAGATTATTGGAACATGGCCTCCAGTGTACACCTGTAAAAACATTTTAATAACAATATCAAATCTCACAATCTCCACAACCACATCCCTTGTAATTGGGAGCCACATCTTGGTGGTGCCTGTGAAAACAAAGATGGCATCAAGGGCAATAAATAACTAACTTTTGGAAAATTACTTTAAAAAAAAAAAAAACTAATAGCAAAATTTGGTTCTTTGAACCCATAAACACTAGGAAATAAGTTAAAATAGGCAAATATGAATGCAAAAAATATGAAAGCAAAACATAACAGCAGAAAGGTGTCTTAATTAAAAGAATAGCCGTTTAAAAAGAATCTTCTGCATTGCTTGTATGCGGTGGCTATTTACAGTATGTGGTTCCTCCCTTGGATCAAATCCTAATTCCACATTACCTGTGGCGGACATGGCAGGCACAAAAACATCCACTAATGTTTGATAGTTAAGAAGATTTCTGCCTTGTGCAAAAGGGCGGCTGTGCCAATGTAACAGCTACCTGTTAACCTTTATTGGTAAGCGTGAAAGTACTCCGTAACAAATCTTTCAAAAGATTCTAAAACAATTGAGCATTTAACTGAAGAACACATTTCTAATGAAAAATAGAGAACTGCAATATATTTGGTATTAATTAGCCCCTAAGTGACGATTTCCACGGTCCACAGAGCATCAATTTATAACTCATTTTTACAGTTTCCTCTAATTTCTTGGCTATAATTTTACACCGATTGGTTATATTCATGTATACAGAATTTTAATTAAACAAATATATTGTGTAAAAGATTCTTCAACTAGCAGCTGTAAAGGTAGGAATTACTATTACTTTTGCTATTTTATTAATTAGTATTTGATGACTATACAGGCAAGCATAATTTAAAAAAAAAGAATTAATTTGTTTCTAATATGCTAATTCTGATAAATAATATTCTGCTTCTAATATATTTATGTATTCTGTTACAGCTAATGAACATGATGGCTACACTGATAATGGTTATATTCCCATCTACATATGTGCATCTTCTGGATTACTATGCTTTATATTTCTGTTTATACTATGTCGTTGCATCCAAAGAAACAAAGGTAATGAAGACATTTTAAAATTAACATTTTAGGAGAAAATATTTAAATATTTTAGTGGTAACCTATAAAGCAGTTGACAAACACTTCTAGGGGCTGGACTGCATTTATCCTTATGTTTTAAGCAGAGCTGAAATTAAGCATCTTTATGAGAAAAAGTCTAAGAATGGTGTTTATCAAAGTGGAGGTATTGGACCATTTATAGGCTACGATAAATGTGCTTATCTACAATTTGGATGGAGCCCTGGGAGGCAAACCCTGTTCTCCTTACTGTGCAGCACTAGCAGCGCTACCACTGCATCACTCCACAGTGACGTACATTGTTGTAACTGTAATTTAGGTTAATATGTTATACTGTAGGGCGGCACGGTGGCGCAGTGGTAGTGCTGCTGCCTCGCAGTTAGGAAACCCGGGTTCGCTTCCTGGGTCCTCCCTGCGTGGAGTTTGCATGTTCTCCTCGTGTCTGCGTGGGTTTCCTCCGGGCGCTCCAGTTTCCTCCCACAATCCAAAGACATGCAGGTTAGGTGGATTGGCGATTCTAAATTGGCCCTAGTGTGTGCTTGGTGTGTGGGTGTGTTTGTGTGTGTCCTGCGGTGGGTTGGCACCCTGCCCAGGATTGGTTCCTGCCTTGTGCCCTGTGTTGGCTGGGATTGGCTCCAGCAGACCCCGTGACCCTGTATTCAGATTTAGCGGGTTAGAAAATGGATGGATGGATGGATGTTATACTGTTGTCATAAAACATATGTGTATTTAGAAAATGATAACAATGATGACAGCATTGCATTATATTCAAGGTTCTAATCAAATTGTAATCTATTTTTTAATTCAGAAAGATCCAAATCACAGAAGGATGTGCTTCATCTACAGAAGGTGAGTAAGAATTTAAAATTTTAACTAATGTACAGCACTGTGCAAAATACGTATCATCAAGAATACATAAAAAATTAAGGAGGTACCTTAAAGGAGGTAAACAGACATATTTTGAGTGTATTATAGTACTCAAATTTTTAGAGCTTCAAAGTATAATGTGACTGCATTTTTATAGACTTTTAACAGGCACATTTTAAATGGATATAAATATAACAGTCTTGAGTTTAGTTTTCTGCATAACTTAAAAAAATATATATCAAATTCTGCATCAGTAGAAAAGTGTATTGAGATCACAGTGTGTCAAGAGTAAGTGATAATACATGCCGAATTAAAACAGTTTGACCAGAACAAGCTAGTAAGCTCAGCATGTGACTGTGTCTCCATACCTGCATTTATTTTGTAATGGATCCGGTCTTTCTATAGCTAGGATTTTAAACTTGTACTCTGGTTCAAAAGAGTGGGAAGTGTTTTAGCACATGTACACTAAATAGAGTGAAGAAAAAGAAAGGTGAGTGCATCTGAAGACCCTTACTGGACTGAAACAGGTCATTAACCTTCTGTGTCTTGACTGTGACTCACTCAGAATGGCGATGTCTACTAGCAAGATGTTCTATTGACCACTGAATGTGGCATTTTTGGATAGAGAGAGATATTAGATCAATCTTGCTGAACAGGCTACCTAAGATCTGAACATAGTGTATGCAAGACATATTGCATTTGCAGTTTGGCATTTCATAGATAGGGCTGGTATTAAAAAGAAAGCTATGCACAGTGGAGGAGCCGACACAGTCAAAATTAGTATGTAAGTGTTGGTTTAACAATACTATGTGATGATGTTGGTTGTATTGGCTGCTCCATTTTTTTTTTTTGTGGCAAGGTATCTAATTTATTGGGCTTTAAACCACAGTCTTTTCAGTTTATTCCCAATCTGACATACAGTGTCAGCCTTAACCTTCCTTGCCCTATAGAAAAAAGTATACAACAACAACATCTATTTACATAGCATATTTACATACAAATGATGTGACTCAAAGTGCTTTACAAGATGAAGAAAGAAAAAAGAAAAAATAAACTTAGGCAATACTAATTAACAAAGAATAAAGTAAGGTCTGATGACCAGGGAGGACGACTGGAGAAAAAAACAACAAAATCTGCAGGGGTTCCAAGGCCACAAGACCGGCCAGCACCCACTAGGCATTCTACCTAACATAAATGATCTGAATCAGTTCTCATAGTTTTCAGGCTTCATGTGGAAGAATTACACATAAACAACTGTACACTTTTCAAGCTTTGGTTTGACATTCACTATAGGAAGGTGTTATACAAAATAAAATGTGTTCATTCCATTGACCTCAACCTGACAGCAATAAAAAGAAGGGCTGCCATGAAAACCATAAAGGTGCCTCTAGATTTATATTTAGAATATTTTTATGTAAAAAACCAATTGCATATTGATTCTGATTCCATCTCAATTGCTAGTTCTGCTTTCTGGTTCTCACTTCATATGTTACTGTATATTAAAGCATTGTAAGACCAATGCCTAAATTTCATACACAACAGAAAAGGCTTGTGCACAGTTCATTGTCATTTTATTAGTAATGCCTATATAAAAAAGTGAAATTCAATAAAAAATCATTACTAATATCATAGATCTATGACAGAATCAACTCTAAAATGAGAGGTTTATTAAGGACATTTTTTTTACTTTCAGACAGGTAATGTTACATGAGAAACAATAGCTTCTGATATTCACTAAAGTTGTAGACAACCAGCTTCTAGCAGTCACTTCCTTTTTTATCTTTCGGACTTCCACTCTACTGGAGCTCAGAATGGTTGAATGACGCATGGGAACCTTTTTCAGACTTTTAAAACATATTTTCAAATACTGACTGTCAAAGCTATTTCTCAAACATCTTGAAAAGTAGAGCAGAATGACCGTTCTGTGGTCGTCAAAGAATACATCACAGAATCTCTGTGTGGTTTTGGTTAAATAAAATAACATGGCCTAAATGTCAGATGGTCTGTTTTGCACCGTGGTTTATGAACTGCAGATTACTGAGGTTTAGCAGTTTCCTCACTGATCATAATCATCAGCACACGAAGATTCATTCTAAAAGCTGCAGGCATCAGAGGTAACCTGCAAACGTGAATCACAAGTTGGTTAACTGTCAGCAGGCACAGAGTACAAAGAAGAGGAGACTACTCCATGGAGCGGGTCTCTTAAAGGGCTGTCCTGAAGCTATTACTATTTCTGGTTTACTTTAATGAACTAGATTTTGATAGAGATAGTAAACTTGTGAAATTTACAGATGATACTAAAATTGGAGCAATGGATGATACTGAGCAGGCAGCAAAACGATTCAGAAAGACTTGGGTGAGCTTCAGAACTGGGCAAACACTTGAAAAATGCAGTTATAGTGTTATGCTACACATGGCCAAAAGGAACATCAATTATAAATCTGAGACGGCAGACATATTTTACAGGAAGCAACCACTGAAAAGGACTTAGGGCTTTATGTTGACACAATTTTGTCATCATCTAAGCAATGTCCAGAAGCAATTGAAAAGGCAAATAAAAAGTTGATACTGTAAAAACTGTTCAATATAAAGGATATTATGCTCATACTACTGTATATAATGCACTACAGAGACCGCAACTGGAATATTGTATGCAATTCCAGTAATCATGCTGCAGTACATTCTAGCACTTAAGGACATGTCTTCTTCTTTCAGACTCAGAGAATAAAACCTGTTTAGTCTTGAAAGGAGATCCAGCAGAATTCTTTCAACTAAATAGCGAATCACATATTCAAGGTCACAGATAGAATTTAAAGGGAAGTACATCCATCCATCCATTATCCAACCAGCTATATCCTAACTACAGGGTCACGGGGATCTGCTGGAGCCAATCCCAGCCAACACAGGGCGCAAGGCAGGAAACAAACCCCGGGCAGGGCACACACACCAAGCACACACTAGGGACAATTTAGAATCGCCAATGCATCTAACCTGCATGGCTTTGGACTGTGGGAGGAAAGCGGAGTAGCCGGAGGAAACGCACATAGACATGGGGAGAACATGTAAACTCCACGCAAGGAGGACCCAGGAAGCGAACTCAGGTCTCCTAACTGCGAGGCAGCAGCGATACCTACTGCACCACCGTGCCTCCAAGGGAAGTACATTTAGGACTAAATCCAGAGAACACTTCTTTATGCAATGAATTGTGGGAATATGGAGCAAACAACTGAGACATGTAGCTGAATCTGAAACTTTGAATTTTTTAAGAAGAATCTAGATGAGATATTGGGACAGCTTAATTATTAGCTAAACAAACAGGCTTGATGGGCTGAATGGTCTTCTCTCATTTGTCAAATGTATTATGTTCTAGGCATATTCCTTAAAAATCAGCACATCAGAAATTCAACAAATATTCTAAATAATGTAAAAATCAACATTGCAATTTACCATACTTATGTAAAGAACCAACAGAAAATAAGATTAGTAACAGCAATCCACTAAACCTTTTCCTTCCATCTTTATTTATGACATGCTAACTTTCATCCAAGTGAAACAATAATGAAAGCACCTTGGGCAATGGCATATAAAAGTAATGTATATCTACAATAATTTAGTTTTACTACATTTTACATACCTGTTTGAAAAGGGTTGGAAGGATTTTTCAGTAGGAAAGCATATCCTTAACCAAATAAAAAGCCATTTCATTCAAAAATAACTTTCACAATTAGCAAAAGCTGAAGTGTGCTCCAGCCGCTATAAGTCAGTGGTGAAGCTGAAGGGAGCAGAACGCTTGGTGTACAGGGCACATCACATCGAAACTCATCTTAGTGCAGATTTTTGGAATAGTAAATAGTGTGGTAACATTCATCTTTGTATATATCTGCTTTGTATTTCACACTGCTGTTTTTCAGTTTCAAATCAATTTGGGTTACTTATGTCTGAAATTATTTTTTGTGATTCAAGATTTATTCTTTATCATGCATATTTTGGTGTTGGAGAGTGGAGCATTGGTTAATGGGAATATGGAGCACCTTCTGGAATTAGTTCCACTGTGACAGATTACATTTGACTCAGAGGGGCTCCAATGTAATTGCGGGAGCATACAAGTAGGTTAATCGAGGATTGTTTAAACTTGTGAAAGGAGGGCAGGGTGTTTAAAACAGGCCAGGTTTAGAACTTGCACAAAGTCACCTATACATTTCTAGCCTATAGTTAAAGAGCCAAATATACAGTATAAAGAACTGGTTGCATGAAAAATAAAAGAGTCGTGAGTGCATGAAGCTGGGCATAATTATTACATAATAGCAATAACAGAAAACTGGATAAGTAACAGAGATGGGAATGAGTATAACTTAAGTGGTTACACCCTTTCTAAAAAATGTAGGGAAAAATGTAACACGTTGGGGTGCCATGTAGGTGAAAACAATCCAACTGAATGATGAGACCCATCTTAGTAAGGATGCTTGGGTTTAACTAGACACCATTATATTTAGAGTCCTGATGTTGTAGGAGTGTTATAGACTACCCCCCATGCACACAATAGCTTCCAAGCAAGTTGGAACTTTAACTACCTTAATATTAACTGGGATAACCTTACAAATAATAGAGTCCATCAATAAGAGTATTTTTTATGTAACATTGACTTCTTCTTAACACTGTAAGCTAAAACCTCAATGGGAGGGAGAAGCCTGTCTAAATTTACCATTTTGTAAAATTCATAGGTGACAGAACCGTTAGTGACCGTAATATAATATAGTTCAAAGTGTTTCGCAAAATGCATATGTAAATGATGAAACTAATTTTAGTTAATTTTATTTATTTATTTATTTATTTTATTAATTTTAGTAAAACAAATTGTGAGCTGATTGGGTAAAATCTAAAGAGGATAAACTGGGATAGGTTTATAAGTGTGCAGACAGCTAAGAGGCAATCGAGCAGGTTGAAAATGTTTTAAATATAATGCAGGACAACTTCATCCCAAAATTAAGAAGCACTATAAAACTAAAGAAAAATGCATAGTGGATAAACAAGGAGCTAAAAAAGAAGTTGCAGTGGAAAAACAGCTGAGTAAGGCATATAAGATGCCAATGTTAACTGTAGGGGTTATCAGACTATGAGAGCCGTAGTTGAAAAGAACATTAGAAAAGCTAAAAGGCAGAGAGAAATATTGTAGAAACGGCGAACAATAACCCAAAGAGATTCTTTCAGTATGTTCTCAGTAAAAGGATGGTCAGGGAGGCAGCAAACTGTGTCAGAAAACCAGGGGTAAATTAAAATATACAGATAATGAAATAGTGAATGTTCTAAACTTGCATTTTTCTAAACTTTTCATGTGCAAATAAGTCCATAAATTCCCTCCCAGTAATAACAGGGACAGCCAAAAAGGTACTTAATGATATGGAAATTGTAGATAGAGAAGTGCTACTTGTATTAAAAATGCTGAAATCAGACAACTAACAGGGAACTGGATAACATTTATTCTAGAGTTTATAAAGGATGTTAGTGAGTACATACTGTATGTACAGAGTGGCGCAGGGAAATGGGAAATTTTGGAACTAGGTGTTGGCGACCCTAGGGCATCGGCAGTTGTTTGGGACTAATGTGACCTCGTTTATAACCCCTTGCCATTAGTGAAAATAGGGTAGTGGAGTGGTGCGCAACCAGCATTCGCTGCGAAAGCCTTTTATAAAAATGGTGACAGTGTGACTGCTGCACAGAGGGAATTTCAGCGTCATTACCAGTTAGGATGACATTATCATGTCCTGTGATTACAACATGGGTGCGTAATTATGAAGAAATGGGTTCAGCTCTTAAAAAGAAGTCCCCAGGTGAAGCCACTTAAAGCACACTGCCTGACAATCGATGGCAGCTATTCGACAATTGTATAGAAGGCGCATCATTTCATGTAACTGTGTCATTCCTTGGCCTCCAAGATCCCGAGATCTCACTGTGTGTGTCCTGTAGCCATTGCTGAACTAAAAAGGAGGATTGAAGAGGAAATCACTGGCATTCCTCTTGACATGTTACATCGAGCAATGCAGAATTTTCCACAACAGGCTGTCAGAATGTGTACGGAGAAATGGACAACACCTTCATGATGTTTTCTTCAAAACATAAAATGAATATTGAATGAATATTGATTTCCATCCTTAATTGCATATCCTGTACAATACATTTCATCATTAAATGTATTTTGTAATTTAATTATTTATGCATTGAACATCAATTGAAAATTTACTGTTTCCCTGTATAATTCCTTAATTCATTTTTTGAAAAGCATTGTACATTGTGTTCTAAAACACTAGAAGCTAGCAAATATTATTCAACTACATAAAAAAAGGAAGAAATAATTAAGGAAAAGATTGACTATCACATCGCAAGTATTTTTGAACAGTCAAAATGGGTTTAGATGGGGAGGTTGTGTTTTATTAATATATGGAAATTCTAACAGGAAGCAATAAAAGTTTACCATTAGGGAGGGGCCTATGATACTATTTGATCTTAATTTGCATAAAGCGTTGAGTAAGGCGCCACATGAAATGCTAAGCATCAAACTAAAAAAAGTATGAATTCAGGGTGAAGTTAGTAGAGGAGTACAAAATTTCCTCAAACACATCAGGCAAAGGATTATTGTGTGAAGACTGTTATGAGAATTAGGTGTTGTTAACAGTGGTGTTTCCCAGAGATCAGTACTAAAGTTATATTTGAAATATATATAAATTTGATTTTTTTAATGTTTCAAGGTGCTCTAGTTATTTCATCTATTATTTACTAATGAGCACATTAGTTGGTCGTGCGCTGAAGTAGTTGAGACCTTTAAGCATTTAATGTTGTTTGCCCAGGTGTCTGCTCTACTTATTCTTAACAGTCATTATTCAGATACAATTGGAGGAGCAAACTACACAAAAGAAAAGGGAAATATATAGAAAAACAATAAAAGAGATTTAAGCATTTAAAGGTTTAGCAACATACCAAAATTTTTCAATGTCTTGTAAATGTAAAAATCACATCGCTGTGCTTTTCTGGATGCAGAATAACAAAAGAAAAAAAAAGATTGTCTACTTAAATGAGAAGTAAAATGACTCACTGACTGGAGCAAAAAACCTGCAGCCATCCAGAGTCCCCAGGATTGAGTTGGAGAAATACTGCACGAGCAGAAGACATACTGGGAAGATCTGAAATGCCTAACCAGATTTAGGCAGATTTGTGTCAAATGAAATTTAATGTCAGTAACACCGTATGAGAAGAATTTCAGGTAGCAACTTCCAGACAGTGTTCAGAAGCCATTAAGAAGGATAACAGAAGGTTAGGTTACAGTGGTGTGAAAAACTATTTGCCCCCTTCCTGATTTCTTATTCTTTTGCATGTTTGTCACACAAAATATTTCTGATCATCAAACACATTTAACCATTAGTCAAATATAACACAAGTAAACACAAAATGCAGTTTTTAAATGATGGTTTTATTATTTAGGGAGAAAAAATCCAAACCTACATGGCCCTGTGTGAAAAAGTAATTGCCCCCTGAACCTAATAACTGGTTGGGCCACCCTTAGCAGCAATAACTGCAATCAAGCGTTTGTGATAACTTGCAATGAGTCTTTTACAGCACTCTGGAGGAATTTTGGCCCACTCATCTTTGCAGAATTGTTGTAATTCAGCTTTTTATTTGAGGGTTTTCTAGCACGAACCACCTTTTTAAGGTCATGCCATAGCATCTCAATTGGATTCAGGTCAGTGACTAGGCCACTCCAAAGTCTTCATTTTGTTTTTCTTCAGCCATTCAGAGGTGGATTTGCTGGTGTGTTTTGGGTCATTGTCCTGTTGCAGCACCCAAGATTGCTTCAGCTTGAGTTGACGAACAGATGGCCAGACATTCTTCTTCAGGATTTTTTGGTAGACAGTAGAATTCATGGTTCCATCTATCACAGCAAGCCTTCCAGGTCCTGAAGCAGCAAAACAACCCCAGACCATCACACTACCACCACCATATTTTACTGTTGGTATGATGTTCTTTTTCTGAAATGCTGTGTTCCTTTTACGCCAGATGTAACGGGACATTTGCCTTCCAAAAGTTCAACTTTTGTCTCATCAGTCCACAAGGTATTTTCCCAAAAGTCTTGGCAATCATTGAGACGTTTCTTAGCAAAATTGAGACAAGCCCTAATGTTCTTTTTGCTTAACAGTGGTTTGCGTCTTGGAAATCTGCAATGCAGGCCGTTTTTGCCCAGTCTCTTTCTTATGGTGGAGTCGTGAACACTGACCTTAATTGAGGCAAGTGAGGCCTGCAGTTCTTTAGACGTGGTCCTGGGGTCTTTTGTGACCTCTCGGATGAGTCGTCTCTGCACTCTTGGGGTAATTTTGGTCGGCCGGCCACTCCTGGGAAGGTTCACCACTGTTCCATGTTTTTGCCATTTGTGGATAATGGCTCTCACTGTGGTTCGCTGGTGTCCCAAAGCTTTAGAAATGGCTTTATAACCTTTACCGGACTGATAGATCTCAATTACTTCTGTTCTCATTTGTTCCTGAATTTCTTTGGATCTTGGCATGATGTCTAGCTTTTGAGGTGCTTTTGGTCTACTTCTCTGTGCCAGGCAGCTCCTATTTAAGTGATTTCTTGATTGAAACAGGTGTGGCAGTAATCAGGCCTGGGGGTGGCTACGGAAATTGAACTCAGGTGTGATACACCACAGTTAGGTTATTTTTGAACAAGGGGGCAATTACTTTTTCACACAGGGCCATGTAGGTTTGGATTTTTTTTTCTCCCTAAATAATAAAAACCATCATTTAAAAACTGCATTTTGCGTTTACTTGTGTTATATTTGACTAATGGTTAAATGTGTTTGATGATCAGAAACATTTTGTGTGACAAACATGCAAAAGAATAAGAAATCAGGAAGGGGGCAAATAGTTTTTCACACCACTGTATATAGCACTATGTGTGGAGTACAAGTTTGAGGAGGGTACCATTTTGGTCTCCAGGCTATAAAAAAAGACATAGCAGTGCTAGTAAAAGTACACATAAATGCAGCCAGGCATATTCAAGTGCTACATGGGATGAGCTACTAGGAAGGACTAAAAGAGCTGAGCCATTTCAGTTTAAACAAAAAAGAGATTAAGAGGTGACACGATTGAAGTGTTAAAAGTTATGAAGGGAATTAGTACAGTGGATCGAGACTGTTATTTAAAATGAGTTCATTAAGAACACGGGGACACAGTCGGAAACCTGTTAAGGGTAAATTTCACACAAACATTAGGAGGTTTTTCTTCACGCAGAGAACCATAGACACTTGGTATAAGTAGTGTGGTAGACAGTAGGACTGTAGGGACTTGATGTTTTTTTAAAAGAATTAAGTGGATAGGACTGGCGAGCTATTTTGGGCTGAATGGCCTGTTCTCATCTAGAGTGTTTTAATTTTTTAATGTTCTAAACCAGGAGTACTGAGCTACAGGATCACAGTGGCTACCGGTTTTAATTCCATCCAGTTTCCTAATTAGAAGCCATGCCTAGCATATAATAAAACTTGGTAACTAATTACATTGTAAATCTTTCACTTTATGAGTACATTATTCATACGTTTTGTAGTCCAGAACAAATGTGTAACTCTCAGCCCTTCCCTTCTCTCTCATTTATTTCAAAACACTTTATTAACAAAGATATTCAAGCTGGAGAACTTGTGGTTCCTTTGTTATTTGCACATCATTATTAACTGGTGACTAGTTAAGAAAACAGGCAGCAATTAAAACCTTAATACAGCAGTTTAAACTAAAACTAAGCCAGAAGAACATATTGCATTAGGAGTAATAAACAATTCTCTACTTAAAAATTTGTGTAAAGCAATAAAAGTGCACCCACTGTGAACGTCCAGGACCGGAGTTCAATACACATGGCTTTAACCTTTGTTTTGACTGTAAATTCGGGGAAGTGTTTCATTATAAAGACAGAGACGGGCAGGTGAACCTCTCAATCTCATCATTTCTACAGTGGACTACAGAGGTCCGAGAAAAACAACCTGCAGGCATGATGCTACAGATGGTGGAATGCTTAGTATTTCTTCACATTTGCTCACAGTGAGCTAATTAGCTGTTTGCTTATCTGATAAAAGTTCCCGCATTGCAATATGAACAAATGAAAAATAAATCAAGATCTTAAAAGGTGATATTTTTTTTCAAAATGTAATTGAAACTATGGGGATTTCCATTTTTTTGCTTCTGGTGCTGTGGACATTAGCCACATTTGTTGTGTTCGTCTTTTGTAGAGTCCTTTGACATTGAGTAAAATGACATCGGAAATCAGAGCTAAATATACAGCAAAAAAGTACATGTCATCTGAGAAGTTATATATTAAGTGATACTGTCATTTTGTGATAGTTTTAAATGTTCATAGTAATTATTATTATTAAATTCTAAATTGTTCTTATTTATTTTATATAAATTATTGTTAAATTATTATATTGCACATTAGCCTGAAATTATAATTATGTACTAACCACTGGTAAAGGAAAGCACATCAAAAAACTATTTTCTAATGTAGGGTCATTGTCCTGTAAATGTGTGAAGTGATTTAATAGAAGGTGACTTTACCAAATGATCTGAAAATGGCAATAGAAACAGGTTTAATTAACGTTCCTTTGTTTCATTTTTGCAGATCCAAATTCCTGATGATCCATCCCAAGTCAACTTGTCAGACATGAGCCACAATCGGCTACCAAGTGTTCGCAAGCAAACGTACGAACTGGAGGTTGACAAAGCTTATGATGTCATATATGACAATGATTCAGTTTTACCGACTCCTAGGAATCACAAGAAAGGCTCCCGTAAAGATAGAGCTAAGATGAAGACTGTTAGCGAGGATGCTTCTGATGTCTGTGGTACCAACAAGACCTGTATCGAGGATGATAATATTCCTATCATATACGCTGCTTTGAAGCATAATACAGAAGAGAATAATCGGCGCAAATGTCAATCCCCAGTTATGGAGGAGTTTACAGAGTATGCTGCAATACGAGTATGAAAAGCTAAGTTATTTGCATTTACTAGTTCAGCAGTTTTTAATAATGAGAAATGTTTTGCCATTTTAATGGAATGAACTTGCACATTTTCTCATTATATATTAAGGTGCTATTTATACATGAAAATCCACATCTCAAGAAACAAGAAGCTTCAAAACATATACGATTTTAAAATATGTATGCTTCTCACCATTAGATCTCTGTTCAAAGTGAAATTCATTTGGAACTTTAACTGCAGTAAATGACCACCTAATGCCGAGGCACAGTGAAGTGTGCAGAATGTAAATGTCTATGGATGAAGCTGCAGATGAAGCAAGTCATTTAGAATGAAAAGACACTGCTTTTTATTTCAGAGGCTACTAATTATGTAAATGTGTACTGGAAGATTTGTCAGCTCTGTTAGACTGTGATTATAAAAGTACAGGTTGCCCACAGTAGCAAACTGAGAGGTAGAACTGAAAACCTGTGCTATATACTGCACTTGACTTTCTAAAGCAGCTTGTGATATCCTTGTCCTGAGCACCCTCTGCAGTGCGCTGTGGTCCTGTCACGGGATTTCATGCAGACAGTGAGGATGGACTTTCCTGTGCATATACAGAAGTTGGTAAAGATAGATGGATACATCTTGGATCTCTGTATTATTCAAGTCTACAAGAGATAGCCACTTCTACAGACAGCCATCACATGTAGTTTCAGCCTGGGCCTATACATTTGTCCTGTGTTCCAGTTTTTGAATGTCACCTCTTCTGTATACCAGTTTGCCAAGAATGAGATCACTAAGTGACACTTTAATTTTGCTTTTGAATTAAAAAGTGCCTAGAATAATACCTTGAAACCCAAATAATAATGAGAAATTTCCAGAGACCTTTTTAAAAGATCATGATCATAATCATAATAATTTGTCTTATTCTTATAATGGTGTATTATTTGCATATTTTTTTGTTTTATGATAAGCAATCAGATCAAACATCCCTTAATACTCTATTCAGTTATTGTCTGTTAACATTTTTTTTATTTGCATAGTTTCTAGTGTCATTTTATTGGAAAATAATGCCTCTGTATGTGGCTAATAATGTAGTCGTTTAATGCAAACATGAATTTATTCAAGAATTGCTTTTAGGTGTTTTCTTTGAAATCTCTAAACTTGTTTTAAGTTAATTTCAGAAATGTTTATTTAGATAATCACATTTATATATAGTGCTTCTCTAGACACTGGAAGCGCTTGACATAGACAATAGGGGAGCCAATTCAACCACCGCTAATGTACAGCATCCATCTGGATGATGACATGGTAGCCATTCTTACACTCTCCACACAATAACTATTAAGTGGTGAAGAGGTGGGAGAAATTGCCAATTAGGGACAGGGGATGATTAGAGGGTAACAATGATCAGACCATGATGAGCAGTTTATACAAGACATCGAGGTACACCTCACTGGATGCCCAGGGATCTTTTATGACCACAGAGAGTCAGGACCTCAATTTTACATCTCATCTGAAGGACAGCACCATTTTTATGTCACAGTGTCCCCATCATTGCAGTGGGGCATTGGGATCCACAAACAGACTACAAGGTAAGTACCTTTGATGGCCTCACCAGCACCTATTTCAGGAGCAATCAGGGCTCTCCTGGTTGGTTTCCCATTCTTGTACTGGCCAAGCTCAAACATGCTTAGCTTCTGGTGGAGTACCTGTTCTGAAGTGCAGATGGTATGGCTGCTGGCTAATTCATTATTAGATTTAAAATGGCACTTATGCAGAATGTGAAACCATTAACTGAAATCAAATGATTTTCCTTTGCACTAGTTTAAGTGAAAAACATCACATAATATGCATCCCTCCTCCCTTAGGTCCATGCATTTTCTCACTCTGCTGTTCTCATTACAAGATTTCATTACCCAGCACCTATCCTGGCAGGAGATAACCTTGGGTAGAATACATTAGAACAACAGACAATAACAGGCTATTTACTCAACAAGCTTGTCCATCCTATTAACTGAGATTGTACAGATTCCTTTCCCAGCAGACTCATGCAAACACACATCAACAGGCCAATGAAAAGCTGGCAATTAACATAACATGGACGTTTGTGGGATGTAAAAAGAGTTACACCCTAGAAAATCAGGTGGATATTGCAAAATAACATGCAATCTGCGCTAAATATGGAACAATGGAAGGCAGAAGCAGCAAATGACAACTCATATGATCTAATTACTTTTTTTATTTTAATAAATATAATATTTACCTCAAGAGTTGACTGAGATACTACCAGTGACATGGATAATAATGTCAATATTGAACTCTTTTTAATTTATTTTTGTTTGGAATTTCACTTTATAATCACCCCTTTAATGTAATTATTATGATCAAATCAATGGGATAAAAGTGTTTTACTACCTACAGTACTTAAAATGTACTTAAAATGGGGTCTAAAGGGCTCCTGTAGATGTGTAGGCGTGCTGAGGGGGTAAAAATGTTGTTCCTCTTGCACGGTTCAGTTTGAAAATGAGCATTTAATCTAATTTTGAAAATGTATCACTCTCACATTTTAGCATACAATGTGTTCAATTCCTCTAAAGGTCCCAGAAATATAAGCCAGTGTTTAAAGAATATTTGTTATTATAAATGCAAAAGTGTATTTAAAATCTTTAGTTCTCTGAAAAAATGTATTTTTTCTTGGTTGTCATAAAGATTTCTTTTTATTCTTATCATCAACAAAAAAAAATATTAAAATTAATATAGAATACCACAAGTGCAGTTTACACATTGTTAAAATTGTAATTGTAAATGTGAACTTATGACTGACAAAACATATGCAAATACTGTATCATTATCATGTTAATCATTCAGTGTGATTTTGGTCAATCTCAGTGAATCTACCTAGGGAACTTCCAAAAGTTGGGGAAATTTTACATAAAAGTTTTTATATCCTTTAATCTAATTTGTTCTTTCTACCCACACCATGAAAGCTCCCTATCACCCACAATCAAGGAATAAGTAATTGTTTTCACAAAACAAATGCTTTCAAAATGGCCACGGTAAAGGTCTGATAGAAAAACTTTATATGAGGTAAATCATAATAATGAAAAGATATTAGACTAAGAAAGTAAAATTTATTTTACAAATAAAAGTAAAAAAAAAAAAAAAAACATTAGTAATTACTTTAAATGCCAGTGTAGTCATTACAGAATCTGTGTGTTTTCCCTGTGTCCACATGTTTTTCACCAAGTCTTCAAAATTGTGCAAAGTTCTCTAGATTGACAAACAACTCCAGATTAGTCATGTCTGAGATAAGCTGCTCTAGAGCAATGTTGCCATAACTGGCCCATTCCCTTGCAACTTCACATTAGAACAAGGCTGATCACAAAATGAATTAATTAAAGAGTTAACTTTACTTGCTGTAACTTACAAAAACACTTTTCATTACACATAGAAATAGAACTGCAGTGGGTTGGCACCCTGCCCAGGATTGGTTCCTGCCTTGTGCCCTGTGTTGGCTGGGATTGGCTCCAGCAGACCCCTGTGACCCTGTATTCGGATTCAGCGGGTTAGACAATGGATGGATGCATAGAAATCGTCAAGCACTATTTTATAATTTATGTACGTACTTTTTCAAGAATGTAATGTATTAGATAGATAGATAGATAGATAGATAGATAGATAGATAGATAGATAGATAGATAGATAGATCTATCTATCTATCTATCTATCTATCTATCTATCTATCTGATAGACTCTGACAAATTATGTAAGTGAGAAAAGTGAATGTTGCTTGTTGATGTTCAGTGATGAATAGCTTAGCAATACGAATGTGCTTTTATATCTCTGTGCACTTTAATTTCAGTGTTCTTAAAATTCTAAAATCAGTATTAGTTGGATTGATTAAAGGTGAAAGATTTTTGCAGAGGAAATTTAGATGATTAACCAAGCCTGATTGCCAGACCAAATATTCATATATTATGTATTCTATACTTATTCTTATACTTGAACTGGCAAACACCCCAAGCCTTGTACAGAACATATGCCTGCTCTACCGTCTCCACACTTGTCTCTTCTTCTTAGTCCTGTACTTTATCCAGCACTTCACTTGATCTTCCAAGGTGCAAACATGACCTGACGGCCAGGAAGATTTAAGCATAAAACAGTTTTCAGACAGAACAGGAACAGCACTGCATTTCTGAAAGCAGCAGGGTGGCAACCAAACACCTTGATTTTTTCCTCTCCTAGTATATGATTGCTATTCTTCCTTTTGGCCAAAGTGTTAAAATTGTGGTGGTATCAACTTCTGCTAGTATTTGTTTTTATCGAACAAAACACAGAACTGTTTGATAATTCTCACAGACAAATTCAGGTAATATTATTCATATAAAACACATGGCCCTTGCAAAGATTTACAGATAATACAATAGTAGAAGAAAATGTATATTTGAAGACATAAGAAAACGCATTTATTTAAATGAACCATAATGTAGAAAAATGCTTATTCTGATAATGGACAAAGCTTCAGCTGTAATTGTTTTTCTTTTTTTATTAAAATTATATACATTATGATCAACACTGAAAATGAAAAATCTTGTAATTTAAAATTAAGGTTAAGAATCTGTTTAACTTAAAATGGTGTTATTTATTTAAATGAGAACATTTCATATAAGATTTCATAGTAAATATTAATGTATACTTAATATTAAGACTGGACTTACAGTAAAGAGGCACTATATGGAATGTATATTGATTATTTGAATTAATAAATCAGCATGTCAAACACTGCATGCATAAAACTGAGAACTAAGATTAATTTTCTGTTAGAAATAAATATTGTAATTCACTTTAAATCTGGTCTACATTATTATTAGCTGACTGAAAAACAAAAATGGTCCTCCTGTAAAGTTACTAAGCTGAGAAGATTGTAAGTAGTTATTAATGTGATTTGTGCATTAGAGCTGCTCCTATGGATAATATTTTTTGTATTTTCGTATATTATTTTATAATGTAACAGTTGCTGTTTCTTAACACAAATGTATTGAATAACATTTACTAATACAACCAAATGTGTAATAAAATGAAAAATAAAATCTGCTGGTAAGGATACCACATATGTTTTAATTTTAACCTAAAATGGTAAAGAACATCTGCAATTAAACTGTGATAATAAAGTTACAAATTAAAAAAAAAATCTCTAACTTGTGTGGCAGTATTGGGGAGAAATTGCTAAATGAAATGAAAATAGTTGTCAAAAGAAACAAGTACAATTAAAATGCTTCTGTCCCACTGGACCTTTCTATCCATCCATTTATTTCCTGGCCTGCTTTATCCATTTCATGGTTGTGGCTGGCAACATCACCTGCCACCAGCCAGAAACCAACACTGGAAATTGTGCCATTACATCAGAGGGTATCCACAAACATGTTATTCACTCATACCATACAAATTTAAGGTCATTGATACATTTATTTTACATGTCTTTTGGAAGCGTAACACAAAGTACCACGAAGAAAACCCTGAGAAAATGGAGAACATAAAAATTCAACACTGACAGAAATGGAACTATGCATTTTTCACTCTGGCGTCCTTGACCTGTCTAATAATAGGCATTCAGTCTGTTGGATATGAATGGGGAGGTTCACCATCTGCATACCTCAAAACCCAATGAAAAGCTAAAAATCAAACAAACAATTCAGGCCCCAAAATATTGTGGCCACGCCAGCTGCAAAATACTGACTTAGTGGGGCTCAGGTAGTAAGTTCCCATTTTTTTTGGTCCAAAATGATGTTAATTTAGTGCAGGCCCAAAACATATGGCCCAATGAGGCTGGAACTTGATTGCAACATTTGCAGGTTGGATCTTGCCCTGGAAAAATTTTGGACAATTTTAAACAAGACAGATGCGCTTGATATATAATTTTAAGTTGAATAATTGTATGCTTATTGCATGTGGAGCTCAAGTGATTTCTGTGCATTGCTACCTTCCACTCCTTTTCTGAGATGTTGAGTGAGAGATCCTTTTCTCACTTTACATTGTGATCTTTGAAAGGGAGGGACTGCAATATGGTTATAAAAATTATGGAGATGCTGTCTGAGTCCTCAAGACTGATCGATATTTTTTCCGGTATAGAGGTAGGTGGAAGGTGATGATAATTGGGCAGGTTCTGTTTAACAATGTTTCTAATTTGAAGGTAGTGAAAGAAATATGTTGCTGTCAAGTTAAATTTGGAGTGTAATTGTTCATAGGATGCAAAGACATTGTCTATGTACAGATCTCTAAGTGAATTAATCCTGAATGTTTTCCAGATATTAAAAACTGCGTATGTTTGAGAGTGTGGGAAAAGGTCTCTTATGCAGAGGTGCCACAGATAAAAGCTTCTCTATCTTAAAGTACTTCCTACATTGGTTCCATATTCTGAGTGAGTGAACAATTGGGTTATTAGCATATTGGTGATGACTTGTACTTAATGGGGTACAAAGCAAGGAATATAAAGAAGTACTGCAGCATTTTATTTCTATTTCGGACCAAGCCTTGGTATGTTCATATATTTGTGTCAATGTCCAGGTTTTTGTAGATTGTATATTTGCCGCCCAGTAATAAATCATTGTCTAGTACCACATTCTTCGAGTATGAAGTAGTCTGAATTAATGTTGTTAATACAAACTGAAGCTTCTGGACTGGTATACAGTAGTTTGATCCATGAGCAAATGTTTGGGCCAAACCCAAATTTCTCCAATGTAGGGAAAAGGTAGTTCCATTCAACCATATCAAATTCTTTTTCTGCATCCAACGATAATAATATCTCTGGGGTGTTAGACTTTGTGGGTGAATATATTATTTTAAGCAGGCGTTGAAGATTAGAAGCTAAGTGTATGCCTGAAATAAATTCAGTTTGGTCTTGTGATATTACTGAGGGAAGTACTTTCTCAATCCTTCTAGCTATGACTTTGGATAGTATCTTAACTTCATTATTCAGAAGTGAAATTGGTCTGTATTATGTAAATTGTAATAAGTCCTTATTTTGCTTAGGAAAGATGGTAATTAATGTTGGGCGTAAAGTTTGAGGTAGAATTTTATTGTCTCTAGCTTCTGTAAATGTTGCAAATTAAAGAAGAGCTAGCTTAATTGAGAATTTTTTTTATAAAATTCAGCAGGGTAACGATCTGGGCCTATTGCTTTCCCATTTTGAAGTGAGTTTATAGCATCTAGTAATTCTGATAGCTCCCTTTTACAGTTATCAATGAGTTAGGCTTCATGCTGCCAGTTACTTCTGTTCAGATAGCAAATATTTTAACTATGTTGTGTGGATTATTTACTATATAGCAAGCACTTGCATTTAAAAATTTGGAAACACCCAGAAATGTTCATACTTAAAGTAGCATCTATCTATCTATCTATCTATCTATCTATCTATCTATCTATCTATCTATCTATCTATCTATCTATCTATCTATCTATCTAACACACTTTAGTGCATGCTGGCACATACCAATGTAAACAATTCTCAGTCAAAATACAAGTATAGGTTATACTAATCACACAGTACACATATAACCATAGATTTTTTAAACACCTGAGAACAAGGTAGAAACTGATTAAACATACATGGAAACCAACAATATTTGTCCATTAATTAATTGATGTACTATGGCCAATTGGCAATGGAGGAGAATAAAACTGCAAAAGAGAAAGTCAAAAATAAAGTCACAGACCTGGATAACTCATCCATCTTGCCACCTACTCCCTTCCTAAGTTTTCTATAACGGAGTCTATGCAGGTTGACCAAACTGATGAGCAAATCTTTCCATCCAATGATTCCAAAGCATCTTTATTCAGGATGACTTTTCCATGTGCTTGAATACAGCCTAGCCTGGCAGTAGAGCAGTAGTATCATGTGCCACATCTTGAAACCAGGAAGATAATAGGGGAGACATAAGATCAGAAAATTATGTCTGAGATTTCCTGCCAAAGCAACATGACAGGTAGGGCAATAGTGAAAGGCAGATTGAGACGAGCACTTCAGTTTGGGAGAACCTTCATGGAATTGAAGGATATCAGTTTAACTCTTCTTCCAAAGCAACACTATCATTAATTACTTTTTCTTTGACATGTCTATAAACATTTAAAAAGATTATCAAGCAAATTAAAAAGCAGATGATTAGTTAACATTTTTTTTGCTATCTCATGTTTGAAAATACATTCAAGTCTAAGTTGTAATCCAAGACAGGTCAGAGTCCATCTCAGGGCCCATTTTCACAATGTGGAACCACCATTTATCTTAATTGATATATTTTTAAGGATATGTAAGGAATTCTGAGTTCCTGGAGGAAAACCCACACAGATTTTCAGAGATTGTGGAAAAATCCATATTGACAACAAATAAGCACACAACTTCAAAACAAACCATTGAATCCCTTAAGCAGCAGGAGAAACAAGAGCACTTTTATTCCTCCCCAAATTATTCAATTCAAATGTGAATGAAAAAATTATTGAAATAGCTAATGAATCATAGATATACAGATTACAGTTATAACAATTCAAATGTTTTATTAAACGTATTTATGAACTGATTATTTTTCTCCCAAATAATTCTGAAAGAGTTAAAGTATGAAATTGGGTGACAATACAGGTGGAAAAAAATTCAGCATCTCATTTTTAGGTGTTTTCAAAAATATAGTAAGGTAAAAAAAGTACCTACTGTGGTTCCCAAGTCTGTCTGTCTGTCTGTCTGCATGAAACATATGTGGACAGATTTTGTTGAAATTTGGTAGTCTTATTCTTCAATGAAATATGTCTGGAAAGTCCAATTTTTGTTGTGATACCTTGAATACAGTGTGCTGCACAAAGTTTTCAAATTTAAAAACCTCCTATTGAAAAGCATTGGCAAATTTGCAAACCTAAACAGTGAAACATTCTGTGTGACTTCAGTTATGTATTAGTTTGCTGTTTCAGATTTACCTGGACAAGTCATTTCAGCTTCTATATTTTGTACATTACCTTAAGCAGGTCTTAGGAGGAACTGAGACAATATTGAATTCACAAGAATTTATAACTCTTGACGTCCTATAGCACTTGGGTTAAAAATATATAACTATTAATTAAGTACTCTTTTTTTGTTCTGTCGTTCTGTCATGGACAAATAATTCTGATAATCTTGCTGAATTCCAGAGTATAACCTTTGTACTTAAGAGACTACACTTCATCTTAAATTAGAAGTTTGTTAATGTAAAACATTGCTCCTGAACAGGTCACTTCGCCCTTTGCCTAACATGTAAATAAATCTAAGAGGAAAGAAATTATGTAAGCGTCTGGCTGTAAGCATAGAGTGAAGAAATGCTGTAGGCACTCAGTATTTACATCACACCAAAAACACCGTTGCATCAGCATTATCTGCATATTACAATGATTCAGTATTTTATCTGACATTACAACTTATTGGCACAAATCTACACCTGTTCTCCATCATCATGTAGCTTTGAGTATTAAATTTTAAAATCGACACTTGGTTCTTCTATCAAAAAGTATTCTGGTTAAGAAATTTGAACTACAATCAGCCATAGACCCTTCCCAAACAACAACTATCAATAGCACATCAATTATTGCCGTTTTTACTTGCTGTCTATGAAAGCTACTGAGCCACCACAAGCCTATTTGTGCTCCATTTTCAACTACATAATATTGTTATGTACTGTTATAGCATATGTATTTAACATAGTCTACTATCGCATGTAATCGCATTCTATTATTACTGGTATTTTTTTTTATAACACAGTTTGCAAAAATATTTAATAAACAAAATGTGATAACTGACCCTTTATTATGGTGGGTTGGCACCCTGCCCAGGATTGGTCCCTGCCTTGTGCCCTGTGTTGGCTGGGATTGGCTCCAGCAGACCCCCGTGACCCTGTGTTCGGATTCAGCGGGTTGGCTAATGGATGGATGGATGACTCTTTGATGAAGTAACTGAAAAAAATTAAAAATGCTGCAACTTTCAATTCATTTAACTAAGTCTCTGAACACACCTGACTGTTAGGCTAATGTGTACATTTTCTATTCTGTTAATTAATATTATTATTAGTATTATTGCTATTGGTGTTTGAAACAAGTATGACCAGGAGTAGTTATACATTTTGTGCATATTTCAAAATAGATTGTTGTACAAAAAAAGAAAATTATATTTCTCATGTCCTGCATTTTCAAAAAAGGTTAACATAAAGAAAATGTGTTCTGCTAGTGGATTTACAGTTCTCTCTCGTAAAGGTAGCATTGTCTCTACTCATGACTATGAGAAATGTTTCCAACACAGCAGATCTAATGATTAATTAAAGCTGATCAGCCCATCAGCTCTGGCTTATAACACTTTGAAGGTGGTTGACAATCTGCATCAGTCTTTTTTTTTTGTTCAACGTTCAATTGTTGTTATCAATAAAGAAGCACCTAGCCTGTGACCATGTCCTCTCTCTTATGATGCAACCTATGAATATGCACAGAATGTGAACCTTAGCATTTACAGGACAGTTTTGGTGTTAAGGTGATACTCGTCTGGATAGGTTTCATCAAAATAAGAGAACGACAAGGCTTTAAATATGCAAGGTCCTAGACACCTGTTTGGTCTAAGCTATGTCTAACAGAATTGGGGGTGTAATTGGTGAAAGTTTAGGTGATTTGGGTGGAGATTCTCCCTGCGTGCCTTTCACACTTTCACCCCCCAAGCTTTCCCTAACCCCTCTACATAGAAATTAGACATTAGAATCAAATAAAGCAGAATTGGAGCAAGGGAAGTTTTGATCACTTATTTCAAGTTCTTGTCATGGCTATCACCATCCCCTGACATTCAGAAAATAAAGGGTAAGAGTTTATTTAGGAACGTTATTTCTAATAAAAAATAGGCCATATACATTGTATACAGTACACACTTGCAGGTTGAATTACAGCTTTCACACTCCATTATACTAAGTGTAAAAAACTGAATCAACAACAAATATTAAACACAATAATTTATCTGCCTTTCAAAATTACACTGATTTTGTTTTTGTGCACCACTATTAAAGTAAATGTATAATAGAGTATAGCTATTCACAATGACTTTATTTAGCTTTTTTTATCACAGGATTAAATGTCATGGAATGGATTTTGAGAGAAGCATTGTTGTATTGAAGGTTTGTTTCATAACAATAGAGGAGGTTGTTATGTATGAGTAAGCACAAGGAATTCCCATTAAATTTCAAAATGACAAAAGTGGTGAACAGCCATCGAGGGTCAGAACTTCTGACGCCTTTGTAGGACAAATGTGGCTGTTTGTTCAGTGGTCCTGGTTTCCACATGTCAAAATTTACTGATATATATCGGTAAATAATCTGACTGAAAAACCAGGAAGGATAAGGCTTGAAATGTGAAGTGTTACAAACATCAGCTTAGTAAAAACAATATTCTGAAAGGCCACGGGGAAAATATGACTCGCAACACTGGGGGTGTCATTAGTGAAAGTTTTCAGACTAAAATCATTTCAAAACTCTGTCCATATCTATAATTGACAGTGTTACTGTAGGGGAATGATGTAATTGTCTGCCCGCCTACTGGTACATTCCAGTCATCTATTATTTTCGTACTAATGTTGAAGCATGAGTAGGAGAAATTCCATTATTTCTGGATCAAACATTTGATGACTAAAATTCTTGAACTGATAACTCTAATATAAACTTTCTGTAATGCTGTTTGAAACACACATATTTGAGTTATCTTGTAAAGGAAATTATTCATCTACTTTCTTAACCTGTTATTCACCATTTAGTGTGCATGGATGTATCTGTTCTGTTAAATAAATTATGACTGGCATTTCCTTCTCACATATGAGAGATCATTATCTTATAGGTTTATGAACTGTAAAATACTAGCCATGCTTCCTGTCGAAGACAAGTAATAGAATAATTTAAAAATATTTGCTATATGTGTGCAGTATTTTCAGCACTTTTCCTCTGCATTTACTGTGTCTGAACCTCTCTTGACCAGTACTCCATCTCTCAAGTATATTCCTGTAAAGCTTGTGCCTCACACTCTGTCATTATTTTCGAAGCACCTTTCTCACCTCCTATCCACTATTATACATTTGTCTTTGATGATCACTCTGCTTTCTAAGTTGTTTCTCCTCCTTTTTGGACAGTAGCACTTCCTCTTTCAATTTTATCATCAAAGCCAAACTGACCAACCTTGTTGCTGTAAGGGACAGAACAGATACAGAGAACTTAATGTTTTATTATATAGTACAGTCGTGGTGAAAAGTTTTGAGAATGACTCAAGTATTGATTTTCACAAAGTTTTTTGCTTCAATGTTTTTAGATTTTTTGCCAGATGTTTCTATGGTATATATATATTATATACTGACACTTTTTCTGTGTTTTAGGTGACTGTAACTCTTTTTATTTTGCATGAAATGTAGGTAATGCATATGCAATCAATTCCACCACTGTTTTCAAGCTCCTTAAGTGTGAAAATATCATTTTAAAATAAAGTTTGATTATAAATAAAGATAAATGATTGTGTATCGATATTATCAACTAGTTATGATGAGAAACAAAGAGATATTCTATTTGAGAAATATTGAGCTTCTGATTACCTTTTCCTCTACCTCAGCATATGAGAATGTCGAGGGGAGCACACTCATACTTAAATACAGTATAGATATTTTCAGGTGGTTGGATGTGCTACAAAGCTTGTTCTGCATCTCCTTATACGGCCACAATAACAAACTGTAGCTTCCTCTAACTAGCTTAACATGGTAATTAACATGGGAGCACACCTTCTGTCCACCTTGAAATTGAATTTTTCTCATGATGACTAATATTTTAGAAAACACTATTTAAGGTGTAGGGTGATGAGGGAAACAATTCACATGAAACTGAATTTGCTGGGAAATTTAGAGGTTCACATCACACAATTAACATATATATTTTTTATCACATTTGCATCCCTTTTATCTAAAAGCATGACAACATTTTTTCATGTGCAGAGGGTGGAAAGTAGGGCACGGTTAGGAAGCACTTACATCCAAGAGCTTCACAGACACTTTTCCACAGCTAAAATCTATTGAGCAGAAGGATTTTGACTTCGATTGGCCTATGGAGTTGAGGAAACTGAATACGGATGGTGTGTCCTCTGACCCCAAGTTAGTAATGTGAGGTGGAGCCAGCAGCTTCAGGCAAACAGTGCAATAGACAAGCAGAATTACTTGGAAGGAATCAAGGCAGTGCTGGAAGGCCCCAAAATTTCATTATAATGAGTTCCATCTTTTTAATTGGCAGATGCTTGCAAAAAAATTTTGGAACAATTTTCCCAAACCATGCATAAAAACCTTTGATGTTTCACTCATCACTAAAAGTGTATTAATTTGAAAATGCCAGGCATTCATATATATAACATGCTTATGCTCACAAATGTGTGTAAGCCTTTCTTATGCAAAAGAAATTGGCTTAAAAAATTCTGACCATTCTTAGACCTATGCAAACTTTTTTGTTGATGGCAGTTGTCACACACGTGCGACTAGGAGGGAGCTGAGTGGACCAAATTGAGGTAACTATCCCCCAGGCCAGGGGGTGGTGGGGTGCACTAAGCCTACTTCTGTTATCTCTGCAGGCCATATACAGGAAAACCTGCCTGATTCAACATGACTTCTGCTTACGGCACCTAAACTGATGTCACTTCCGGCTCCAGCCAAATTACATCAATTTAGTTTTTCGGCCTATAAAGCCGCCATCCTTTCTTACACTCATCAATTCAGTTCAGGACTCAAAGCAATGCACATGAGTGCTCTTTTAAAACCCTTTTGCAGCCAGGGACAATATATGGGTGGCTGCCCCAAACTTGTGTGTCGAGGCTGTTCATTTCACACAGTTTACCGACTCCAGATAACAGGACAATAAAGTTATTTCATTTTGCACTTCAGTGACACATTTGTCACATTTTGATGTTCTTGAGATAAATTTATCACAGTTAACTGACAAGTTCTGTCAATAAACTGTGTCAGGGATGCCAGGGGTAACGACCCGGCCGGGACGCCATGAGGGACCGGATGTGGGTCTGCGCCCACCCTGGATCACGTGGGGGCCCCCGCCCTGGTTGTTTTAGGGGCCACGGGTTGAGGACATGGAAGCCCCACCCTGCAGGGGCCGTGGTCACCGCCAGGAGGCGCCCCAATGCCTTGGGGACCTGTTACCTCAGCACTTCTGCCACACCCGGAAGTACTGGGGGGAAGATTAAAGAGGACACCCGGTGAGCTGCCGGGAGAACAGCCGGCACTTCTGCCACGCTGGGGCGTGGCCAACGGGGGAGTGTCGGAAACACCTGGAGCTCATCCGGGACATGCATAAAAGGGGCCGTCTCCCTTCATTCGAAGCTAGAGTCGGGTGGAAGAAGAAGGACGAGGCACGAGAGGAGTGTGGAGGCGGCCCGGAGAACAAGGCATTGAGTGGCCAGGACTGTGTGTAGGGGTTTGTGTTGTGCACGGACTGAGTATGAGTGACATAGAACTTGTATATAGTTGTGAAAATAAACGTGTGGTGGTGATAAACAACATGTCTGCCTGTCTGTGTCCGGGCCGGGTTCACAACTGTCTTTAATATTGACAATAAAGGCTAATGCATACATTAATGTTAATTGCCTTACTGTGTAGTCTATGTGTTCTGACTACAAAAGGAATGTACTGTGTGCTAAATGACATAAATGACAATGGCAGCACTACCAAGAAGCCAGCCATCACAGAGAGCATGACCCCAAAGCCTGCTTCCCACACAATTATTTGATAAAATGAAGAAATCATTGGTTCAGCCAGGTCACCTTGCAAATAGTGCTAGTCAGACACATTTGAGCATCACATATTAGTTGTATATTAAATGAATGAAAGTGCTTCCAGCTAACAAAAGCAAATGAATTCTTTATTGCAACATGTGTGCAGTCAGCTGTATTAATGACAATAATAAAATCAACGATCGCTGCAAATTTCCTTTTGATCTCTGCCTTCTGACTATGACTAAGAAAATTTGATGCATTTGGGTAGAATCTTAATTTTACCATCTCAAACAGATGGCATTACATGGCTCAGGGATGACTGCAAGATTCATGACCAGTCAGCCAGTCTACACTGAAAAGCTCCCATTGTTTAATACAGGGGTTACATGATTTCTGCTTGATGGTTCCTGTAATGCAGGCTCCAGTTCAGCACCCAACTCCAAAAAAATCATCTCAATCCCTAAAAACTTGCTTCTCGTATAGCCTACCATTGGCGATATCCTCTAAAAACCTAATGCTGCCATTGCCAGTTATGTCATATGACACACAGCACAAGCTGTATAATCTTTCCTTCATGTGTTAGTGAACCTGGCTTCTCACACTGCTCACCAGCCCACAAGCACCACTATAGAGGAGATATAATGAAAAACACTCCGGACCATTGGTTTTTTGACAGGTATTTGGACTCGTTAGAAAACAAATAAAGCTCTGCCACATTGTGATGGCTTATGCAGTAATGCACAACATATTAAAGAAACATGGACTGCCTGTGCCACCTCAGATGGGTGAAGTTGAGCTTATGAATGACCCAGACCTTATTCCACTGGGCACCAGCACAATGGCAATTCAAATGTGCTTGGATGTTGTACGTCAAATGTAAACAGACTTGTATGTATTGAAACATTGACATTTACTAACTGGCAAAATGATTTTATTTATTTATTTTTTACAAATTCAATAAGAATGTTCTTAATGTCTTGCAGGTCTGCCCATATAGCCTCTTTCAATTCATGTTGTGTACTGGCAGCGATCTGGGCACTGCATTGTGGGATATTGCTGTTGCTTTCTCCACTCAGCTGCTCCCACTCTTGTTTTTTTCTTTTATTTGTGATTTCCACAGAGAGATCAGCAAAAAGAATGTTTTTATGATTCTGTCCTTCAGTCAGTAATATCTCAAGTTCAAATTCAGTGAAGTTTCATTTTCTGTGTTCTCCCATGGTCTGTAAGAAAGACATCACTCAGGACCATGGCCAAATTTATATGATGATTAGATCACGAATATTCAAAATGGGTGTTTATTAAACCAAACATGGCTACTGGTGGGAAGTAATAGGAGATAACTAAAAGCTCATGCAATTGATTTAAATTTTAATAATAATAATAATAACAATAATACATTTTATTTATATAGCACCTTTATAAAGTATGTTTGTTATGGCATATGACATACGTATGATTTTATAAATATGAATTTTTTATGTGATTATACCATTTTTTCCCATCAAGTGTAAGCAAAATTGTAATATGCAGTCTAAGCAAGGTGTTATACATGAGGCCCCAGGTCTTTTGTAGCAGTGTGTATAGGAGAACTGGAGCTTTTTAAAATTGTGGATATGATTTTCACATGGCCAGGTGCTGACTTTAATTTTGTTATGAGAAATCTTTTCGTCATCTCCTCTTTAATAGCCCTTTCCTATCTTCTCTGCATGCGCCCACAAGGACTGCGACGTGAAACACTGCCATGCTGTATTTTCCCATATTTATTTTGATAGGAAAAATATTTGTTTACATACCATCTTTTCAAACAAAAAGTGCATCTCAAAGTGTTTTACAAGAAGTAATATAAAGAGATAAAATCAGAAAAATAAATACCTATTTACACTGAAGCCAGCTGACCTGTTCTCTGAGCTATTTGACTTATTCCATGCGCTATTTATCTAGAGATGGCAGTTCTTTAACTCAAAAAATGAGTGCATTTGTGCAGAAAATCTTTGGAAGACATCCTTTCATACAATAACACAGACTATTTTATCTACTAAAAATTTTCAAATACTAGATATATCTAAAAAAATAAGTTGTGAAACGTAAAACAAAAATGATTGAAACCTTAATATCTGACATATTTAAAAAACAAAAGTGGTTTGTACAGAGCAGGTTTAGCACACATTTAATTTCTTTTGTAAAATAGTAAAATAAATACTGCTTTCTCATAAACAAACAAGACTGATCATACCAGAATGTATAAAATTTGTTTTTTTACTCCAGTTGCCAAAAGATGAAAAAGAGGATAGGATAAGTTAAACTTTAAACATTAAATTGTGTTCTATATTTTCTTTGAATTGGTACTTTCTGGTTACTCAGATATTTTGTATGTACAATGATTCATTTCTGTAAGTCACTTTAAATGTTTTTGCTAAATAATAAATAATATAAATTAAAAATGCTGATGAATTCAAAACAACTGTGAACAATAATCATCAATTTATGGTGATGGTGATGGAATCTTCCAGGATGACAATACCCCTAATTCCCTGGGTGCACGTAGACACTCAATAGCTTGACGAACAGCACTATTATCTTCTGAGCCTCTTCAATTGTACATTTATTTAAGACTCTGGAGATGCCACAAAAACAACATTTTCTACCATCCCCTTTAACACACCAAATCATGGACTTTGTCATGGCAGCCTTCCAATATAGCTCCAGACTATTGGACAATGTAGGCCAAAATCCATTGATTTTCAGGCAAGAAACAGAAGCCTGGCAACCATACTGTCATACATACCCTCTGTCAATCTGTGTGAAATGTGATGGCACATATCTTTCTCTACTCTGACATTATAAAATGTGCCCATGTTAAGACCCTGCTTCTAAGCAATGTTGTTAAGCACTTCACTAGGTACAAGATGTGCCAGTGATAAAAAAAAACAAAAAAAACTTCTTAGTTATCCTCACCTTTTATTGCAACATTTGTGTGCTCCTCATGTCATTAAACATAATTCTTCTTTTTACATAGAAGTTCTTTCACTGGAGCATATTGTCTGGACTCATGCATTATATCTTAATTTCCAAAGTCTTACCTACACATGTCTCAGTTCTCAAACCTATGATCCACAAACCTCAAAAATTAAAGTCTTGTTTTGCATATTTTGACAATTTTGGCAAACTGTTTCTACAGTGGTCTTGTCACTTGTTTTCAAACAGAAAGCGTCCAGCATCCTGAATTAGCTTGATGCCTAGCATACATTTTTGATAAACGCATTAGAGTAATCAAATGCACTTTTATACCTATTGTGCTGCATCTCCTGATCATGCCACAGTAATCTGAATCACAAGGTTACTGAGATACTAATCAAACCAAAATAAGAAAAGCTAAGCTCTCTTTTCATTATGGTTCTCAAAAACACCCAAGAATGAATGATTGCTTTAATCTCAAACTAAATATTCTCAGAAGGCCAACTTTTATAGCCATGTTGATTTTCCATTTTTCTCTTCTTTCTTCTCATTGATTCCTCTCTCTTTAGTATCTCCCTCTTTCACATTCATCTTGCTATTATTTCCATTATTGGAGTCACATTAACTTTTAACTATTATTCTTCACTAAATGTATACATCAAGTTCACTTACATTATCATTACATACAATTTTGCATTTACTACATCTGTGGAGGAAGACCTTGGGCGATATGGCCAAAAGATGTAATCCAACTGTAATCATTTGATAAAATGTAAATTGACTTCAAGAAAGAATCCTATAGTCTTGTTTACATTTAATGGCGATCAAACTGGAAATGCTGTTTGTCATTTATGTAGACGAGTGAATCCACCATATCGTGGTGTTCACAGAATGGAATTATACACACATTTCTGAATGGATACAGTCAGGTAGTGGTGGAATCATTGAACATTTTCTAAGTTGTAGTATTGCTTCTTTTTAACTGCTCAACTGGACGTGAACAATTAAACCATTAGATAAAAACCTTGTGTGCCATTTTCAAAGACTGAATGTTGAATAGTCCTAGTTTTCTCTAGGCAATAAAAAGATTTCCAAAATGCACAGTAGAAATAGCAATGACATATAAACTGGCCAGAACTGTCAACAAAACATCTGTAGTCCAGATGATGGTACACGTCTACCACTATTATCCAGTTAAAAGTCAAATTCCCACATCTCAAAGGCCAAACTAAATTCTAAGAATTCATGCCAATGGTCATTTGTCACACATTATGTGAGGTGTGGAATCTCAGGAAGTAAATAAAACTCTGTCGTTGCATTCCAGACATATCCTAGCATCATCGAAGCCAGTCCAAATAAATGACTTTTGGTCAACCTGTTTAGTATTTTTTCCCCCAGGGAGAGCTTTTTATGAATTTTTGGAATGTTAAATATTGTACATTGGAAAGTATTATTCATTGACTTATTAACTGCACTCCTAAACACCTCCAGTATTAGCGGTGGCTCAGTACTATTTAGACGAGGAGTTGGATTTAAGGCTGTAACATTTGGGACATTGGTGATTTGGGGCATTTTTATACTGTTTCTGCTGTTTTTAGCATTTGATTGACTTTGGTTTGGATTTATCTTTTGTGAAATATGACGGCTCGGACACACACAGGCGGACACCGTTTCAGTCATCACCCCACGTTTATTTACAGTATTTACAAAGTGCACCGCCACCAAACCCCCAGTCTCCCCAAAGTCAAAAAGTCTCTGTTCATACACACAAACACTCGGGCCTCTCCCCGCCTCCTCTGCCACGACTTTGTTGTTGTCGTCATCATCGTCGTCGTCGTCATCCTCCTCCTCCTCCTCTTCACCGACTCCAGCCTTGATTGCAGGGCGGCGGCTCCTTAAATAGGCGGCCGATTGCCACCTGTGACACTTTCTTTTCTCACCTCTTTCTTGGTTCCTATGAGAATACATGACCAGAAAAAAGAAAAATATTTGTATTTTAGTAAAAAGGCAGGAAAATTATATTTTGAAAATTTCTGCTATTAAAGTTATATACATATAAAAAAAATTTTGAATTTTTGCCTCTTTTGTTTGTGACTTTGCTTTAAAGTTATGTTATCATTTTGTGTGTTCACTTAGCTCCTTAGTTAGTAACCCTAGATTGAATAGTGATTCTCAAAATACAGTAGTTTAATTATGAATGCTTGTACAGTTTCTATAAAAAGTATTCACTTTTCTGGAAGTTTTCACATTTTATTGTTATCCAATACTGAATCACATTGGATTTAATTTGGCTTCTATGAAAGTGATCAACAGAAAAAAACTAATGTCAAAGTGAAAATAGATCTCTATAAAGTGATCTAAATAATTTAAATATAAAACAAAAAAGTAATTGATCACAAAAGTTTTAGAACATTACAAAAATTATTCCACACGTCTATACTTCTTGGTCTGGAGAAAAACAATCTAACATTTGTGCAAAATCTGCCCTTGACAAGTTTCCAACTGTGTCCCCATGTTCTTGTTGCAGAATTTATTTTAATGTACCAACTGGTATCTTCTCTACTAATTCCTTTCATAATTTAAAACGCTACAGTCATTCCCCCCGTTTAATCTCTGTTTTCTTAAACTGAAAAAAATTATTTCCATCAACCTTTCTTCATGGCTGATACCTTTCTGAACACTCTCCAGCACTGCTATGTCTTTTTTGTAATATGTATGTAAAAGTATCCAGGAAGAAGCAACAAGTTCAGTTTAACTATAACCTTAGCCAGGCAAACTTTTTAAAATGTTCACATTTTTTGGTAATTTGTATTTTATCTCTACTGTTTTTCTTTTTCTTTAACATGGCTTTTACCATCCATCCATTATCCAACCTGCTATATCCTAACTACAGGGGGTCTGCTGAAGCCAATCGCAGCCAGCACAGGGCGCAAGGCAGGAAACAAACCCCGGGCAGGGCGCCAGCCCACCGCAGGGCGTGCACACACACAGACACCAAGCACAATTTAGAATTGCCAATGCACCTAACCTGCATGTCTTTGGACTGTGAGAGGAAACCGAAGTACCTGGAGGAAACCCATGCTGACAAACTCCACGCAGGGAGGACCCAGGAAGTGAATCTGGGTCCCCTAACTGCGAGGCAGCAGAACTACCCACTGTGCCACCGTGCCACCCATTATTATTATTATCCATCCATCCATTATCAAACCCGCTGAATCCGAACACAGGGTCACGGGGGTCTGCTGGAGCCAATCCCAGCCAACACAGGGCACAAGGCAGGAACCAATCCTGGGCCAGTCAACCCACCCAATCCTGCCAACCCACCGCAAGACACACACTAACACACCAACACACCAAGCATACACTAGGGCCAATTTAAAATCGCCAATGCACCTAACCTGCATGCCTTTGGACTGTGAGAGGAAACCAAAGTACCCGGAGGAAACCCCAGACAAACTCCACGCAGGGAGGACCCAGGAAGTGAATCTGGGTCCCCTAACTGCGAGGCAGCAGAACTACCCACTGCGCCACCGTGCCACCCATTATTATTATTATTATTATTATTATTATTATTATTATTATTATTATTATTATTTTGTAAACTACTTTCTGAAGTTAATTTACAAAAACCAGTATGCATGGAATATACTTCTTTAACCAACAAGAAAGTACCAAGTCAGCAGCCACTAATGAAATTTAGAGAGCATGAGAGGCATTGTATTATTGCTAGATGTATGACTATTGTAGACGGTAATAAAACAAAACTACAGCTGGTTTATGATCAACAGAGACCTATAAATCTTAAGCAGTCCCAGAATGGTTTGTGAAGACGTATAACAGCAAAAAATAAGAAACAGTGTAAGCCATGCTTTGCAAGTACAGACTTTAAGCCAAGATTGCCAGTTCCATTCCCACCTTAAACCCACAGTGTGGTCCCATGAAAGTTTACAGTAATGCACCCTGATCTTGTATATTGCCTCACGTAAAAGCATCTGCTAAATATACAAGAATAATACCAAGAAATTAATTTTAAACAAAATTAGCTTTAAGGTTATTGGTGTTTTTATACGTCTATCAACTGGAGAATTGAATGGATCATCACAATATGTGTGAATAATTATATCCCCCTAAGTTTGTGATATGGTTAACCAGCTTATGTCGCTGGTTTTTATATGTAGAAGAGACCACTGTGTGATAATGAATTAGTCACTTAACCTCTAAAGTATCTGCCAGGCACATTTAAAGACAGGCTGTTCTTTTTTGAGTTGCAGACGTTGAGTCTCTAGACATGACAGACACAATTACAAGTAACAAGGGCAGCCCAGTATTTTTAAACATTCTTGCATTAATTCTTAAATTTTATTAAAACCCCCAGTTTGGTTCTAAACTGGCTGCTAGTAGCAAACTATTTCTTATGTTCTGATTAAAAAAAATCAGTATCAAACAAATATTACTGAGCAAATAGAAAGTTACATATTCTTTCGTAACACAGGTATTCAAACTACACTGACCCACATTGGACTTTAGTTCTTGTAATGGCTCCTGTAAAATCGTGCCTACATTTATTTATATAGCCTTTGCACCTCGGATGCTGTACAGCTGACACCTTATCAGCCATAGGTTGAAACAGTTCCTTCCCAGTGCTTATTTGAACGGTAATACATAGGCATTCATAACTGCATTTAGTTTGTATTAGCAGTCATTTCACAATCAATGCTTTATACTGTACTTTCAAAAATTAAAGTTCATTAGAAGCAGTTGCTCATTTACTAGCATGTCAGCCACTTTGGTCTACATTAAATGTCTTCACAAATAAACAGAGGAAGTGCTAAGTGCAGAACTCAGCTACATGGTTAACAAACTGTTTCTTCGTTCATTTTATCACCTATACATATTTATAATGATACAAGTTCCTTTCATTTCTCTTTGTAAAATTAAGGTACTGTTGTGCTGTGCTAAATGGCATCACAATCAAAAACAGAAGAAGAACAATGAACTTCCTTTACAATATGCCGCAGGCTGCACGGTTTATTAAACACCTAAGAAGTGGAAACTTTTTGAGGTTTTGAGTTTATTGCACATCATGCCCTTGCACCTTCTTCTAACATGCTAATGGCTTCGGTTGCATCAAAAGAAGATGAAAAGCTCAAAAAATGTTTGAAAAGTTGTCCATTTTGTGTGTTTTGTTATAAATATACTGGCATATGACCCCTATCTGTTTTACAGATTTCTAAAAATGTCTGCTAGTTTATAGACTTACAGCTAATGCCCTTGGCTTCCTGAGTTCTTTTATTTATGCTTCAGGTAAGAAAAAAATGTTTGAAGAGTTTCATTACATTATTATTATTATTTTTTACTACTCTGGAATGTATTGTTGTTTGTTTTTTATGTGCTTTGTAATGGAGACTGCTGTAAAAAGTCAATTCCATTCATTCAGTTTTTTTTAATTATTCATAAATGTGGTCATCCTGGCAGTAATGGGCACAAGGCAAGATCTGACCAGGCACAAGGCACTGCCCATCTCAGGGTATGCTTAAGTACACTTGCTCAGTGGGCCAATTTAGGACCACCAGTCAGCCTACTATACACATACAGTATTTGGGATGTTGAGATACAGTACATATCAAAAAAAAAAACACACAGACAAAGAGAGAACATGCAAACTGCTCACAGACAATGACTAATTATAGCACTACTCAACTGTGAAATATAAAAATTTCTGTTCTTTTTAATTCAGTTCAGGGCTATGGAGGGTCAGTGTCTATCCCAGAACATTGGTTTCAAGACTGGAACCAATCCGGGAAGGTGAAGAGTACGTTTATCATAGACTCTTGGTAGGGCTCAGAGGCTGGAGCACCTATAGAAGAAAACACAGAAAAGCAGAGAGAATATGCAAACGCTTCCAGAATCTGACAAGGCCAATATCTGTGGGCAACAGTCCTAAACATTTTGCTACCATCTTTTAAAAGATGTTACAGTACATACAATAAAAGATTTACTGACTCACTCATTCATGTTCCAAATTCTCATTCTGTATTCTAATGCAGAATCAAGGGGACCTATAGCCTCACCTGGATCGACTGGGCATATGGAAGGAATCAACTCTGGACAATTTGTTTCATCATTATAACCTGTAAAAAAAATGAAACATATCAACAGACGAAAATGATGAAGCACAGGAGCATCAACAATAGTAAATGGGCCCACGAATAAAGTGTGAATGGAAATGGAAATTTGTGGCATCATGAAGCTGATTTTAGTACAGTTTAACTCTCATGCCCAGTTATTTTCTCCATGGAGTTTGAATGTTCTGTCCCTGGGACTTCTCCAGGTAGTGCAGTTTTCCTCCCACATCCCCTATGACATGAATGTTAGTTTAGTCCTAAGTTGTTCCTGTGTGAGTATGAGAGTTGGTCAGTGCATGAGTAGAGCCTGTCCAGAACTGATACCTATCATGCACTAAGTACTGCCACAAAGAGCTCAGGAACCCTGCAACCACAAAATGGACTTCCTAATTTTGAGAATCTTATGTCTTTTGCATGTGAGCAAATCAGGTGCATTGACACAGTACTATGGAGGTAAGATCACAGCTGGTGAAGGGAGAAACAAGATCACCTAACAGGCTCTCTCTTTTTGCCCACTGCCCTGAGGGTGGTGCTTACTGACTTCACGTCTGGCTTGGCCCCAAATGACCTACTTCTTCAATCTAGTGGGTTACTTAAATAAATAAACAAATAAGGGCTTAAAAGGGCAACGTACAGTACAATTAAATGAAAAACCACCTGGTGTGTATAATACACAGTACAGGGCAGGTAGGATCAGTTTGCTGGGAGTTTAGTGACCTCATGGCCTCTGAGAAGAAGCTGTTCCTGAAGCCAGTGGAGTGAGCGGTGAGGCTCTGGCAGCACTTCCCAGAAAGCAGAAATGAAAACAGAGAATGAGCTGGGATGGCTGTCATCAGAGATGGCCAGCCCTAAAGATTTTAGATGCTATACAGAAAGTCTTTTGAAGGAAGTTGCGATCTTCGAAAGTCAGGTTACTAAATCATGCTTTCATATATCTGGTCAGGATACTTTAATATTGGAGTGGTAAAAGTTCACTAATGTGTTGGCTCCTACCCCTAAACACCTCAAGTAAAAAAGCTATTGCTTAGCTATTTTGACCATGAAGGTGGTATTGACTGACCATGAAAGACAGTCAGTGTTCTGGACACCCTGGAACCTGAGGCTGCTAACTGTCTGGACGGAGCTGGATTGGAGTGTAATTGCCTTTGTTCTTTCTGAAGTCAACAATGATTTCCTTCGTTTTGTCAAAATTCACTGATTGGGGTCTATTTCTAAGGAAGTCAAACATCCAGCCACAGAAGGAGCTATTCAGACCAGGGTCTCTGAGCTTCTGCACCAAGCTGGAGGACACAATGGTGTTCAAGGCAGAACTGCAACCAATAAACAGTACCCTGACATGCTGTAGGTGTTTTTCCTTTTCAGAAGTCCCTGAGTAGTGTGGTGTGTGAGGGAGATGCCATCATCCACAAATCTGTTCTGCTGGTTTGC